>NW_025778517.1:0-66997 GCF_021130785.1 Homalodisca vitripennis
CATCCAGTCTATCAATATTTATGTCCCCCATAACAATTACTGATTTTGATTGTGTTTGCGCATAGTCAAGAATATTAGATATTGATTCTATTGATGACTCTGCTGGACCTCCTGGTGATCTATAAATTCCTAGTAGGTAAAACAGGTGGTTACCACAATTTACAGAGATCATGGCTGCTTCACATACAAATTGTCTACAGAGACTCGAAACATCTATATTCGTTGTTTTCATTTCTGTTAAAACATTCTTGAAGATGGCTACTCCTCCCAATTTCTGTTCTTCTCTACTGAAGTTTGCTAACAGTGAGTATCCAGTTATATTAGTATTTCTCAGTTTTGATGAATTTAATCCATGTTCAGTCAGAATTAAGAGAGATGGTTTTAGTTTCTTGTAGGAGTTGGGTTAAATGTTCTGTTTTATTAGCCAAGCCTCTAATGTTTTGGTGAAGAACTGTTATGACCTTCTTAAGTTTGCCCGGTTTTGATTTTGAAATATTCTGCTTTTGTAACGGACATGGGGTGTTATGGTTTCTTCTAAAAAAGAATGTTGGTGTGAATTGATAAAAGGGATTTGGATGTCTTCTAAGATAGTTTTCTTATGAGTATCAGTATTTTTTAGGTTTTGTTGTCCAAGAAGTGTTTTATAAAAGTCAATATTTTCTGTAAAAAATTGTTCATGTGTTTGTCCAGTTTTCAAGATCCTGGCTGTAATTGGAGGTTTTATATTAATTTGTATTTTGGGCAATGTCCATACTTGATAGGTGCTCTGTTTTTGTGACGGGGTTTGACTATCTCCCCCACTCTTCCCTATTAGCTGGTCAGTTGTTACTTGGGCTAAGCCTTGTGTCGTCACTTGATAGGTGCTCAGTTTTTGGGGTTTGCAGTTTTCTCCTGGAGTCTTTGGACAATGATTTATTAGCATTTTCGTCTGCTGGGGGTATGCAAGGCTGTATATGGTCCGACCCCAGTGGTGTTTGTTTGTTTCGTGTGTTGTATGCAGAGTTGATAAAGATTCTTGATTTCTGCAGTTGTGATCCATGTCTTTGTCGCTTGGGGATTTTTTCAACATCAACGGTTTGTGTACGGTGAATTTTTACTTCTGAGGATTTGATTACTTCTTCAGTTTGGATTTCTGCAATTTCAAATCCAGAGATATCCGTTCTGTTTTTTGATTTAGGTTTATTCCCTGAGAAGTTCTGTTTTCTCTTTTTGAGCACTGGGTAGGATCCATCAGAGTACTGGTGTATTATGGGTTTGACTACAATAATCTCAGAGTGTGTGCAAGTCAATGAGGTCGACTCCTTGTTAGATTGGGCAGCAGATAGCAACGAGCTGAGTGGCTGACCGTGTTTGATTTCAGGGACATATTTTGCAGTGGCTTCCTTTGCTACAGGGGTCTGAGAGCTGTTTGGTTCATCAATCTCATTGAGTGTCACACTGATGAGTTCTGAATTAGCAGTTGATTGTGTGGATAGAGTTTTAGTTTGGTTATCTGATATTTGTGGGATTTGGTTAAGTTTCTCCCCACTTTCTTTTTCTGTAAGTTCTTCGTTTAGAAATGAAACTTCTTCAGAAAGATTTTCATCACCTTCACCTTTATTTAAGTGTGGCTCAGAGTTAAGAGCCAAGGTGAGCTCTAAAAATTCAATCCTTTCCATCAGTTCAATATTGCACCTTTCCAGATTTTCTTTTTCTAACTGCAGTTTTTTAACATTAGTATCTTCTTCTTCTCTGTACAGATTTATTGTTTCCCTCAAGGATTTAATTTCTCTCTTTAGTTTTTCTATGGTATCTGTCTGCATTTTTGACATTTTGTCATTGATTTCTGATGCCTGTTGGTATTCCTCTTTGGTGGTTTTAAGGGAGGAGCAGGCAAGGTTCAAGTGTTCTTCATAGTATAGCTTATTCTTGTTAGCGACATCTTCTAAGCTTTTTATCTTACTTTCATACGCACTTTGATCCTTTTCTGTTTGTTCCTCAAAATCTTCTAGCATTTGTTCTTTGTCTTTAATTTTTTTGAGAAGATGGGATTTTTCTATGCTGAAATCCTTTTTCAGGTTATTAAGTAGTTGATTGAAGTTTTCTATTTGCTCCTCTGAGGCTTTTAGTTTATCTTCTAATTCTGATTGAAGAATGAAATATTTCTCGTTAAGGTCAGAAATCTGTTGTTTTAAGCTATTATTCTCGCCAAGTAGCAAAGTTCCTGCTTCTGCAGCAAGACTTAGGGAGGTTTCCAAGTCCTGGTTTTCGTTTATAGTTAGGTTTAAAATTTTTTCCTTTAACTCTTGTTCACTGCATTCATAATTTGTTTTTGAATCATGGGAGTGTAACTCCAATTTTGTATCTGTCAATAGTGATTTTTTTGCTTCATCTAGTGCCTTTTGAAAGTCAGGCTTTAAGCTTTGATTTTTTGGAATTTCATTTTCAAGAAAGTTATAAAAAGGGAAAATTTCTTTCTCACTACATATAGCTGTTTGGTGAGTACCATAGAAAACTATGTGAAATCTTATTCGAGTTTTTAGTTTTTCTATTTACAAATGTTACAAGTAAACAATGAAGTCAATGTTTCAAAAGTTTTGTTTAAAACATCTTAAAGATAGATCTTAATAAGAACACACAAAAAACACCAAAGAGTATGGCTGCATAGGTATTTATTTATTAGGATCTAACTTACAGAAAAATGAAAATGAATACTAGAAACGATATCTTTTGGTTCTAAATAACTGTAATTGATCTGCTTACAAAATACTCTTTTTCTCCTCCAGAAAAAAATTACTTTACCTCTTAAAATGAGGTAATATAATAAATAAAAACTTTAAATGTTAAATAAAACAAAATTCACATCTAACATTTAAAATAAGCATTTCTCATCCTTCTATTAATAAGTGATATTTCATACCAACACCTCATACCAGTTACCTTGGAAAATAAAAATTAACTTTTTCATATTGTTTGTAGTTAGAAGGTTACACCGCTTAAATTTTTATTGCCATATGGATTCAGTTAAAATTTTTGGAAAGAGATGCTGCACAAGTTGAATTATCAAACTGGTATTAGCTTTTATCCACAATAATATTAGTAAATTAATTTTTTACTTTTAAAAAGCAACCTGTTGCTTTTTACCTCAGAAATAGAGAACCGAACAAGACTTACCCAAATTATGCCCTTCACAGGTGAGCTGGATGAAACGGAACAGAGTGCAGGTGAACTCAGCGTCATGCATGTTCTTCTCTCCAGCCGCTCCTTCCGAACCAACACCCAGACCCTCGGCCTTCGTGTTGCGTTCAAACGCATCCAGATCCAACACACTGGCAACATACAGGCATGAAACTTCTCTCCAGAAAAATATCATGCATTACTCTCATACATTTGTATACTGGCCAAAAACTTGATCGTTGATTATTGATTTTCATAGGGTGATACATTATTATTGATGTTTTAAATTGAGAGTGACTCTCTATGGGGATTTTAACCTGATCTTATTTAAGTTTAGTATTCATGATGGATAATTTACTGCTTTAAAAAATCAATAACTTACTACAAAATAAATGAATTTCATCATTTATAAAGCTTGGGTTTATGACTTTTATTATACATAAATAAACATGATCTGCCTTTCTAATGATCACAAAGATTGTAAAACTGATTTCAAGTTCTTTTAAAGATTCCTTTTTTCGTCAGATTCTGGAGAAAAGTATCAGTGCTATTATCTGGATTTCAATAAATAAAAAATTCATAATCACACAACTTTATTACTTAAACAAGCACAACAATAACACCTATTAATTGGTTTTATTACATAGTAAACGGGCAGTGCTAGACATTAAATACTAGATATAACCAGTGGTGTAACTAGAACTTGTCTTTGGGAGGTGGGAGGGGGAGAATAAATCTGATTAAAGAACATCACACAGAGTACTATGGAATAATTCAGAATAAATCTACATTTGTACTGATAATAAATTAAAAATGAATTAATTATAGGAGTAATTCAAGGTAAAACATTCAACTTCTTTATTTCAGACAAGTTAAATTGATGTTATATGAATATTTTATTTATCATTAGGGCTGGGAGGTTCTATTCCAATCATTCCCATCCTTGTAGTTACACCACTGGGTGTAGCTAATATTGTTGGGATAGAATTTGCAACGCTTAAGTTTGATTTAAAAGCTCTTAAGGATGGTTTCCCAGAGTACATTGAAAAAAATAAAAGTTATTTGATTATATTCACGTAGTAAGATTACAAACTTTTTTATTTCATGACTAGAGTGTGATTAAATTACAATTGTGTATATTTAGAAAAATAAAATATTCTAAACAGTTTGTACACCATTAATTTGTAAATGTAACATAAGTACAAAATTAAGTAGAAAGTAATTATAATTGTACCTGCATGAATTCATCAGACCAGCAATTGAAGTAAAGAAGCCAACATCCTTTTTCTCCTTTAAGTGATTCAGCATTCCCTACAAAATATAATAATTTTTTACTATAAAATTAACGATAACAAGCTTTTTATATTCTTGTTCTTAGGCTTTCGTGATAGGTGTCATAAATAACGTCAATGTCTTCCGGTTAACACTGTGTCAAAACATTACTTAAATAATTATCTTCTTGAAATATTTCAGCCTCAATGTAGAGAGCCATCTTCAATCAACAGATGTAAAACTGAAACTACCAATAATAAACAGTAGTCTGTACAGGTGAGTTGAAGGAACGGAGCTTTCTTGTGATTGGCTCCAGTTTAACCAACAACCAGCCATGACCAAGATGGCTTCCTTATCACTGGTTGCCAACTTTTGGACAATTTAATGCTAATTTTATTGTTGAAGTAATTTTTGTTCATGATTATTTCTAAAGTTTCTCTTATCCCTATTGGATAATAATAGTAATTTTCATAAGTACTTTTATTTATTTATATACATATACATTTATTTATTATACATATACATATTTATTCATATACATAAATTTATTTCGTCAAACTCTAAATTGCATGTTTGGTCTTGAAATGAAACTAAGTTCTAATATGGCAGATTTGTATATTTCTTGATGTTTTGTGTGTCTAATATGTTCACTCACTCATGCGAATACTTAACTTTTTGGCCTCCCAATGTAGACTGAACGCAATGGCTCTCCACAGTGAGGTTGAAATATTTAAGCGAAAAATCGTGTAAGCAATATTTTAAAATGATGTGAACCAGATTACTTTGATGTTAGTTTTTTTTGAAACAGTAATCTCTCTTTTTACTGTACATTTATTATCTCCATCATTCCATTAAACTCAGGAAGTAAGCCATGTGTATGATCTTATTGCTGCCATACTCAATCAAAGTATTATAGAAATTATATTTACTTTCATATCTATATTCACTTTCATCCTTTCCATCTAAATTAGGGTTAAGTGAAAAAAAAGGAAGGTGATAGGAAGAGATTGTAAAATTCAGAGACAACAAAATTTTATTAGCTTAACCTAATCTAATCTCTAGATTAAGATAAACAAACAAAAGGTAACTGACTACTTCGAATCGTGTATACTAAAAAATCAATTAAAAACAAATAGAAGATAGTACGACAATAATTCATTCTTTTTTTGCCTGGAATGGTAATTAAGCTATAAAGTAGGCTGATTATTGAAGGTAACTGACTCTGGTAATATATTGATATGAGCAGGATTGTTGATGCAGCAACTGAATTTATTGTAAACTTAGCTATTCAATATCGCGGAGATTTTGCATTTAAATAACTCCTAATCCAAACCTATAAACTTTGATTCATCAATTTTAAACTGTGTAAATATGTTCCCCCTCTTCCACTTGGTGCAATCCCTTGTTACAAACCTAAAGCACTTCAAAGACAAGTTTTTTAAAAGAGTGCAAGGTTACCATCTGAATGTCAATGTTTCCACCGCGGAGGATGGAGATGCCAAGCTGCAGTGTCTTCATTACCATGTCACTGGGTACACCCTTACACGCAGAGATGTGTAGCAAGGTCATCTCAGCGACTCCACGGTTTGCCAGCCTGGCCTGGTGGAACAGCAACTTCTGCTTCTCCATTTCTTGTTCCTAAAAAAAATTTGTTTAATTTTACTTTAATGTATAAGATTAAATTAAAGTTTGTTGCATTAATCAACTGTAGACAGTCTTACCTGATTCTGTCATGCAAAAAAAATAAACACATTTCTGACAACAGATAGTAATGTTGAAAGGCTTTTACACCCACACCTTGTTAATGAACTTTTATATGTAGCTCATGTGTACATTACATAATACGAGATACAAAGTACCGGGTGTTTATAAATGAATATCGGAGTATTATCACTTTGTAGTTTATTTCACATATAACTTAAATTATAATTAATACATCAAATCAAAGAGTAACTCAAACAGTTTTGTTTGTTGTCACCAGTGCACATGCAGTGATTCCTCCGTCATCCGTTAGAAAGTGCTAATAGCAAAAACGGCGACTCGTGATCAGAAGGCTTTTCGTGTTCTGCGGTTTGCAAAGACTGAATCTGTTGTAACTGTGCAACGTGTGTTCCAGATAAAGTTCGGTTGTGATCCTCTAAGTGATAACATCCATAGATAGTATCATCAGTTTGAAGATACTGGATGCTTTAGCAAAGGGAAGATACAGGATGACCAACAGTTTAGTGAAGAGAGTGTTGAGCAAGTTAGAGAGACTTTCACATGAAGCCCACAGAAATCAGTTCAGAAGACTAGTAGTGAAGTCGCAATTCCAGTGACGATTGTTTGGATAGTTTTACAGAAACTCTTACAACAAATTCCTTATCACTTGCAGTTGTTACAGGCTCTAAAACCTGCAGGCTATGGTTTACGTTCCAATTTTGAAAACAAAATGTTGCATGACAATGAGGATTTTCTGGATCATGCCATTTTCAGGGATGGATCAACATTTCACATCAGTGGACATGTAAACATGTCCTCAGAAAACTCTCATAAGATGGTACAATTACAGCAAGACTCCCCTAAATTGAATTTTTTTTGTTACATATCTAGACAGAAAGTTCACAGACCTTTTCTTTTGGAGAAGGAACTGTAACTGATATTTCTTATTTTGATGCTCTAGAACTATGGCTATTTCCTCAATTGGAAGAGGACGAACTACAGAACTTCATTTGGCAGCAAGATGGTGCACCACTTCACTGGCGTACCTCAGTTCAAGATTGGTTGAACGTCACACTGTACCCACCACTGGATTAGCTGTGAGGCCTAATGACAGGACTTGTTTTGCATGGCCTCCACGTTCACACAAACCTGACGCCATGTGATTTCTACTTTTGGGGATTCAAAAAGAATTGTATGCATGTGCCTCCGCTACCAGCTGACCTACCTGATTTAAGGAACAGGAATCAAGCAGCTGGTGCAACAATCACTCTAGACACATTGATCAACGTTTTGGAAGAACTCAGCTATAGACTTGATGTGTACCATGTGTCAAATGGAACTCAAATTGAACACTTGGAAGTTTGTAGGAATAAACTATTTGAGTTGCTCTTTAAGTTCGTGTATTAATAATACTTTTAAGTTTTAAATACTAAAATCTTAAAGGTGTTTAAACCCAGACATTCATTTATAACACCCAGTATTATAATATAGCAGTTTAATACTTACACAGTTTACGTTTAGAGTGTTTTAAAACGTTTAAAAACAAAGTTGGATTTTGATAAAGTAATCACTCACCATTAATACATCCATAGGTGTTCTAATTGTCCTTTTACGGGAATGCAAGACATGCTGACAAAATTTATGGTAGTCAAGTTTTTTTAGTTTTGTACAGTTACTACTATGAGGAAAACTACTCTCATTTTTAATGTATGAATGAATACAGTTTTAACAATGACATTAGTAACATTTTAAACTAAATTATATATTAAAATTTTAAGCAATTACTTATATTTCCCTCAACACGAATGTTATACATCAAAGACACAAGATGAAGTTTAGTGATATGTTATTTTAACTTACATGAATGGAAGCTTGCCCCTCCCCTTCTCCTCCTTCCTCCTCATCACCACCTTCTTCTTCTTCCTCTCCACAGGATCTGAACAATAAGGCATTTTAAATACCTGAACAAGTTATTAAATAAATCTATTTTTACTGATAAACCTTACTAGATACTCCAGACGTCTTCTTACTGCAGTAAAAAACTGAAGTTTTGCTCAAGCATTGTAAATGGTTAAGGACTGTCCTGGAAAGAGATAATTTAAAAACTATTTTGCCTAAAAAATCATTAGATAGTATTGTAATAACACTAGCCTCATATGACTGGGATAAATTCATGACCCAGCATAAACAATGTGATGCAGTTACATTTTTCAATAATTTTTTTCAACCATTAAAAATGTATTATTTTATTTAAAAAAAAAACTAAAAAAATCAAATGGAAAAAATTATAATATATCAGGAAATGAGTGGTATACCTCAGATTTGTCTGAAATGAAAAGTAATCTTATATACCTTCATAAAGTTGCAAAACGTGATACCCAGTTATGGCAAAGTTTTTTAAATCTAAAAAAAAATTACAGACAAGCTATTGCCTTAGCAAAGCAACGCCATAATGAACATTTTATAAATACAAGCAAAAATAAATGCAAGGCAGCCTGGAAAATTATTAATAGCAACAACTGTTTTTCCAATGCCAGTGATGATAAGCCTGGCATTAGTCCTGACGTTTTCAATCACTATTTCATAGACTCTGTTCTCAATATTAAAGCCAACTTAGACAATGCAACAATTTCTGCAAGTGATTTGTTAATAAAAAGTAATATCAATAAACCCTCTCAATCTTTTCAGTGGGCTAAAATAACATCAGATCATATTCTAAATTCAGATCAAAATATGAAAAACTCTGACAGCTGTGACGTTTATTGTATGTCTAATAATATGATAAAGCAAATAACCCCTCACATTTTGTCTCCATTGACACATTGCTTTAACCTTTGTTTAAAAGATAGTTATTTCCCCGAGGAGCTGAAAATTTCAAGAGTTTGTCCGGTTTATAAAAAGGGACTCAAAAATAAACCAGAGAGCTACCGCCCGATATCCATTATTCCGATTCTTGGCAAACTGTTGGAGGCTCTAGTGCATGAGCAAATTAGCAATTATCTCGAAACTAACAATCTTCTTAGCTCTGTGCAATTTGGATTTAGGAAAAATTGTTCCACTTTTCAAGCTCTAGATAAATTGTTGCGGGATGTGTCTCTGGCTTTGGAGGATAAGGCCTTTGCTCAAGCCACTATGTGTGACTTGAGCAGGGCTTTTGATTGTGTAAACCATAATGATCTTATAAGGAAGTTGGCATATTACGGTTTTGGTCAAATGCCGATTTTATTTTTTGAGTCTTACCTTAATAACAGAAAACAAAAAGTTTGCATTGAGGAAAGCTGGTCTCATGAAGTAATCGTGAAGTACGGAGTCCCGCAAGGATCCATACTTGGACCTTTGCTGTTTTTAATTTGTATAAATGATCTGCCTACTTAAATTACAGCTTCAACCATCCTTTATACAGATGACACTACATTTTTAAATATTAGCAAAGATTTAAGTGAACTTAGTTTAATTTCAAAAAATTCTATTTCAGATGCTTCAAATTGGTTCACAAGCAATGGTTTCTTATTGAATGAATCAAAAACGCACAATATTATTTTCAGTACGAGGACAGTTGACAGTCGTAACTTAAACATTAGTCTCTCAGACAATGTAAAATTCCTAGGAGTATAAATTGATAGAAACATGAACTGGGACTCTCATATTACGTATATTTCTTCTAAATTGTCAAGAGTAGTTTACCTCCTTAGGCGACTAACCTTTTCTGTTAGCACCAACTATGTCAAAACCGCCTACTTTGCATTTTTTCAATCAATACTTAGATATGGGCTGGTTGCATGGGGCAATGGTAGTAAGATCAATGACATACTGATCCTCCAAAAAAAGGCCATAAGAATTATATCCAAATCATCTAGCTTAGAACACTGTAAACCGCTATTTAGATTACTAAACATTCAAACTGTCATAAACCTGTATCTATTTGATTTAATTCAATATATTTTCCAAAATCCAAATTTAATAAAGCCCATTGGTGATACCCATTTGCACAATACAAGATGCAAGAATTTATCAAAAATAAAATTCAATAGATTAAGTAAAACTTTAAAGAGTCATCAGGTACTTTCCCTGAAGGTTTATAACCATCTGTCACATTTAATCCCAAAGTTTGACAAAACACTTTTCTTAAAGAAATATTATTTATGGCTTTTGGAGAACCCATTCTACTCTGTAGAGGAATTTTTCTCCAATAAGTCCGTTTTGTTTTAATAAGATTGTGTTATGTTTTCAATGCAGATCCATCGATGTAACTACAGTGGTACCATTGTTATTTACTGTATGGTTCTTTGCATTGCCAAATAATGTAAATTATTATTAAATTACATTAAGTGCATTAATGCTGATATTGTTGATGTAACTGTGTTGAAACTTTTAACTTTTAACTATCTATGTTGGACTTGGCTACCAGAATATGCTGTATTTATGACTTTGTCAATGATCATGAGATTTATACGACAATAAAGTGATTTTGATTTAGACATATCACAATTTTATGAAAAGAAGTCTATATTCTTTTTACATATCTAAGCTGGAGTTAATTCAATGTGAATGTTGAATTTAGTTCCATTGTGAATTCTGCTTAGTGCAGTACCTGAAACAGAAGGTTCTACACATCTAGTTCTATATATGGCTGTGTTATGTGTAGAAAAGTCAGTTACTCCTCAGTGTTTTGAGATCGTGTCTAAAACATTGTACTGCACTTAATTGTGTACCTGATTAGACAATTGAGAACACCTCTTCACCTAGATTACACTGGATATCTGCTGGATAAACCAGACAGATCTTTATTGTAGTCTAGGTGCCTCTGATGTCAAAACGATGCAAAGAGTTTGTTTTGAAAATCTTCTTCGCCAATTTATTTTGGATCTATTTAATCAGATGCAGATTCTAGATTCCAGAAGTCGAGTCTGTGACAGTGTCTGATTTCCGATGCTGCACAATGCCAAAGATGAAATGCAATGACATAGCCAACCAGGGGATTAAAGGGGTCCGGACTCCCCAAATTTTCATGATTAATATTATTTAAATAATTCAGTATTACTGACATTTACTGCTGAAAGATAGTTGTCAACATTGAAATGGGTCAAGAACCTTTTAAGGAACAAAATTGGGAATGAGCAGTTGACTGCACTCGCCTTACTTTCTGTCCACTACAGGAAAATATCAGTCGTCTTGACCCCCCAAAACTTTCCTGGCTACGTTCTTGAAGAAAAGGAGCTAAATTCAACATTCATATTGCATTCTACAGTTTTCCTTATACTTAAAAACTGTGCAAAATTACCAGAATCACTGCTCAGTTTCCAGTTAGTTATTCATTCTGCCAAAATCTATGCTTGTGTGAGGCTCAGGTTACACTTTAAACCCCACAGCTTTCCAAGCGTGGTAACATGTTCTGACTCACTTGGCAACAATCTCAGCATAGGACATGTAGAGAGGGTCCTCCTGCAACGCTCCACTACGTTCAGTCATGGCTCCTCTACAGAATGTCGTCACCAGCTGTGTCAGAGGGTCCGGCTTGCCTTCGTCCTCCTCCTTATCACCCTTCTTCAACTCTGAGTCCTCGAATGATTGCTGAGGGATGACAGAAATGTCAACAGTTTAAAAAATATTTATGATAATAACACATTCCAAATATAATAAATTTAATAAGAAATGTGACTTTTTTAACGAAATATTAAGTTCACCTAACCTTATAGTAAATTAACTTACTGTCAAATCCTCCACCATGACTTCTTGACCAACGTTTTCTTCTTGCAACCACATTTCACAGTAGGTGCGGGCGAAAATGTTGATTGCACGGTGCCTGGAATATAAGGTTCAATCAACATTAACAGTTATTTTAACTTTAAAACATTAACAGCTCTTTTAACTTTAAAATAAACTCCAAAAAACTGGATTATATATTTTATTATCTAAATTAAAAAATTAATAACTTAAAAAAAAAACGAAATACTCTCCCTGTTTTTCATGATGGCCCTTAAGTTCATAGAGGAATAGAAAACAATTTGTATTTTATAACTGATTACAAATGGATTAAGAATTAATAATAAGGCCAGGCCTTGTTACACAAGACAGTGTCGATAAATTGAAAATTACAATAATTGGCTTTAAACATACATAACCGAATTTACAAGTGTGAATTAAATCAAGATGAATACTTAATTCATAGGCTATTCCATACTCCAATTCCTTAATTAAAAAACATTCTCTTATTACAGAGTATATGGAATTATGTACAAGATCTTATATTACCTTGAGTATATAAAAAGACATGTTCAAAAGTTCATTAATGACAATGAATTACTCATGGATGAGTTGAAATGATAAAAGTATTTAATACTTGTTTCGAATTGTATGTTTCAAAACTGACATGAGATCTGGCACCTGCCCTTTTAATCACTTATCTAAAATTACCAAAAAGATAGTGATGAAATCATCAAAATCATATCTAACAATAGAAATTTTGTTTGTTAAAAAACAGTTCTTGGAATGAGGAGGGACATTTACGTTATGTAATAGTGACGTGATGAAATCTGTGTTTAACACTTTATTCCTAATTCATTATATGCCAATTTTTCTTTTATTTCAATGATTGAATACATTAACTTAATAAGTATCCTTGCTTACCTTCTTTTAAGTGTTACATTTAAGATTATTTCATACACTGAGCATATTGATTACTAACTAAAAGAATAAATATTAAGGTAGATAATCATAACATACACTTAATAAACTAGCAATCCAATTTGGATAGAGTTGTGTTAAGGGCCTACAGTATTTATATCTTTAAACTAATAAAGACAAACTGATATATAACAAGGTTACTCCTATAACATAGAGTAAGTCTCCAGCAGTATCATCTATTGATGTAAATGCAGTTTTGATGTTGAGTATTCTGAAGAAACAAAATATAATTGAGGTAACAAATTAACATTTGTATACATTGTTAATAATGAGCTAGAAACAAAATATGATATATGCTTGAGATTAATTAATAAAATAAATCAACATCAATCAGATGTTTAAAATAAAGTAATGTAGATTCAAGGTGCCATTCTTGTGGTAGAAGTGAGTGCGGTTGCACAACACTATGATTAGTACGAGTCAAAAGCCAATGTGAGGTGGTGCAATTGATTTTAGATTTGGAAGACGTTTATTTGTTTAAGTCATATAACAACACACTTATTGTTGTTTATACCACCAATAACCTTGCATTACAACAGTTAAAAGCTTATATCTCCGTTATTAATTGACTGATTTTTATGTTTTGGGTGTCAAGATGTAGCAAATTGAAAAGTAAATGTAGCAACTTATTTATTATACCTTAAAAATTCTTAATCTTATTAATTTTTTACATCCACCATCTTGAAACTTGATATGATAATGAAATATTAAGTTTTGTATTGATTTGAGACTGCAGGAAAACAAATTGTGCCAAACTGGAGTTTAATCTTTCAATAAAAACTAAACGATACATAGACAGTAAACTAAGCATTTCTGATCCATGTTTATGTAACATCATCTTTTTTATGTCTTGACACAACGAAATCATTTCTGAAATATTTTCGGAGAGTTTGTCAACATCCTTAATGCATATATTAACCTTGAGAACTGACATGAGTAAATACGGAGTGCAAACGTTAACTTTACTGAACTGGCGATATTTCAGTTATTTTTCACTTGATATATTTAAATGGTATGCTGTTCAATTTGAAATAAAATTTCCTAAAAACATCAATTTTGTAAAATGCTTGTGTTTTGAGTTACTGAAAGTCAAACTTTTTCGATGGTTGCCATCTTGAAATAGTTAGACATAACAATTTTTAGTAGACATTAATTACGTTAACATACTTGCAAATTTTGGTAAATGTATCGTGTAAGAGTTTTAGTACAAATCTTTTAACAAAATACACACATGTACATACAGACAGAATACCAAAAACAAACCAAATATAGTTAAAAATGAGTTTACTATAACCATAAGAACGAGCCACTAAAATATCTGACAAGAGTTCCGAAACACCCTTACAAAATAACTTGAGAAGTATTTATTTCGAAAAGAACCACTATTGACCTGGGTAGTGTGTAGAGGGGCTGCGTGCGCAGACAGGCGATGGCAGCTCTCTTCCTTGCTGCGGACAGCACACGTCGCCAACCGGACACGTGGGGCGGCGGCTTATTGGCATGCTGTTAGTAACACTCCACACATCAACAAAACTCACTCTACTATATAAACTACATAACACACAAGCATACGAGTACATAACAAACAAATATTAGACATGTTACACCAGGCGTACCTGCCTGACATTATTTCTGCTTGACAGAGTAAACTTAGGATTTCTGCTTGTACCTGTATTGTTGCCCATCAGGATTCTATTGATAATATAATAATAAAATTCAAATTGTGGAAAATGTTTAATCTTATTTGATTAGCTTAGTAAAAGATCCAGTTTAATTTTTAATGTTATTCAGCTGGGTTAGATAGTAAAACAGGGAATATCCTTTTAAAACATAAATTATAATTAAGAGTTTTTTCAGATGCAAAAGAGCACTTGATACTTCACTAGTGGTGTTGAGTTAAAGATGACATTAAAAACGTACCTATGGGCAATGAGTACTATTAGTCATTGAAGCACAAATGCCTCCACATTGTTGTCTTCAAAATGGTGGTCTCAAAGTGCTTCTTTGAGAGGTCCAAAGAGATGAAAGTCACAAGGTTACAAGTATGGGCTTAGAAGGGATTTTCCAGTGTTACTCATCCTAATGCAACCAATTATTGCCTCTTGATTTTAGTAAATGTGACCTGGTGTTGTCATGCAGAAGAATGACACTTCTAGCCAATTGCTGGTTCCTTTTCCTTCGAAATAATAATTTTGCAGCATCCAGTACTTCACAATAATATTGTGCATTAATCGTGGAGAGAATTAACATCAAAAACACCTTGCCAATAAAAAAATTGCCATTACCTTTCTAGCAGACAACCGCGTCTTTGCCCTCTTGTCACTCTTTCTCCACTCCATATTTGCATTTTTGACTCGGGTGCATATAATTTTGCACCCATGTTTCATCACAGACAACAATGAGATTCAAAAAGGCCTCACCTTCACGTTAGAAGCCACTGGGATATCTCCAATCGCTTGTGATCCTCCAATAACATATGTGGAACCTACCTAGTGGACACTGTGATATCCTAAGTCATCTGTCACAATCCGTTGGATTGCCTCAATGTTGACCTTAGTTAAGCTTGTCCTTGGGCGATGAATGTGGTCCATGTCCTCAACCATTGTGCAAGCAAACACACGAGTTCTTGACAGGATATTGTTACTGATCTGTGCCTTTAATTACTGTAAAATCTCGGTTGGACTTAACCCTTCATTGGTCAAAAACTTTACAGTGATATGCACTTCCTGTTCATTCATTTCCTGTTTGTTTTAATAATAAAGGGGTCTGAGAGAGTTGCAGTTGGTTCCCCCATCTCCCTAACAGTGCATGCTACTTGCACATCAACTGATTGTAGATCAATGACTCCTTCAGATAAACCAGTCCCATTTATATTTACATGCCTTTGTAAATACTAATGGCATATAACAGCATATTCAAAGATAATGTATTACCAAAATGGAATTTTTAGTACCTTGCTTATGTGTAGAGTATATTATTTATTTTTTGTAATATAAAATATAGTAATAATTTAATATGACATATTATTATCACAATCAGAATTATTTCTGATTCTAGAATCACTTATGGAGTGCACCAAGAGTCATATTTGGCTGAATTAAAAGATGTTAAAGAAAGGGATGACTGATGTAACCTGCAAGTTTACTGCAGGATTGCAGATTCTCTGTATAGACTGGATGCATAGGCTCAACCCCTCCACTGTAATCCTGCTGCAAATTATGCAGCCGATCTGTTCTAGAGTGACTTTAGTTGCCGAATAATTAGATATAGATTTGAAACTGACCTTAATTATGTTTTATGGTTCAATTCATGTTCAATATGGTTCCTTTGCATTATTATTCTAAATGGCAACTGTTCTACAATTATTCTTGGTACTGTTCTGCCACTAACAAATTATCCTCCCTAATTATAAGACAAAATATCTGGCATATAACAAATTCAATAATCCAAAGATTAAGTTGGATAAACTGTGAAATGACATTCATAGCATCAATAAATGATAAAATTGGCATTCCAAATTTGCAATACCCACAATTTCAACTGGAGTAAGTTTTAGGCTGTGCACAAAGAGAAAAAAAGTTACAGTAACATCTACAATCTGGACACCTGCAAGGTACTAAATATAGTCAACACATGTAGCTGCTTGTGAGATATTTCTATAGCCAACTGTATTTGTTGTAAAAATCACAGAGGACATAACATCATGTTACAAGGCTCAGTTTGTATACAACTTCAAAGAAACTAAATTAATGGCACCGGAAATTTTGTTAACAAACATCAAAAAAGAAACACTAAACGGTAATGTTAGTATGTTCCTTACTTCTTTTTAGTAGACAGTGTTTAATATATATATATATGTGTGTGTGTGTGTGTGTGTGTGTGTGTGTGTGTGTTATATATATATATATATATATATATATATATATATAATAAATTGTAAACTAAAACCCTTTTAAAATTCTTTTATTTCAGACACGTGTTTCGGTATAAACCATCTTAAGTGTGAACATTAACCTCTAACTAAATAATAAACAAAACAACTAAATATACACATGTGGACCATTTAAGCAGATGTTAAATTTATATGACACAGTTGTAATTTTGATTAGTATTCTGTGTTTAATATTTTTTCAAAGATAGGATTTGTTTTATTTTTTAAATTGCTATTTAATATGTTGTGAGGATCTTTGTTATAATTTAGATAAATATACAAGTATGTATAATGTTAAATTGAATATTGGCTTATATAATGATAAATAGCTACGTGGGAAGAATATTAATAAAGAAGAAACAATCACTAAATGTTATTATTTTATACTCGTAACAAAATTAATAATATTGTTTTGGTTTACTAACACAACATCATTTATACATAGTATGTATGTAAAATAGAATTGAGAAAACATGATTACGGAACAGATTTAGATTTTAACAATACTAATATCTAAACTTGTAAGAGTTTCTAAGAATACAAAACTTTATATTTAAATTTCCTTTTCAGTCAAATACTATTGGTGATCAATTCCTTTCTCATTTCAATGTTAGCGATTCTCAATACTTTTCTTAGTTTTATGTGTGATTTTTATTTATTTCTCAGTTCAGCAATACTAGATTTCAATTTCTTTCTCAGTTATTGTTGAAGTAATCAACTCTTTCTGCTTTCACGTTAGTGATTCTGGTTTCCATTATCAGTTCAGCATCAGTTGCTCAAATTCTTTCTTATTTCACATTAACGGCTCATAATTTGTTTATCATTTTAGTGCTATAACACTTATTTCTTTTTCAGTTGAGAGTTTGGGACGCTTAATTCATTTATTTTTTTCGCATTACTGGTTCTGAATTCCTTTTTCAGACCAGCGTTAGTAGTGTTCAATTTATTTTCTCAATTAATCAATAGTATTTCTTAACGTCTTCTTCCTTTTTCACAAACTATTTTGAATTTCTTTTACAGTCCAGCACTAGAGGTTTTTAATTCTTTTACAGTTTAATCCTAGTGGTGCTCACTACTCATTCTCGGTTAACAAGAACAACCCTTTCTCAGTCTAATATATTTCATATCCCATAGTTTTCAGGTTAGGAGTGAATGATATAAGAAACAAACAACAATGTAATCAAATAAGACAAATAGTGCATCTCATGGATGAATTATTGGAACCCAAATGCCTGGCTATAAAACTAGACAACGTCACTTATAAAAACAAACTTTGTCTTCCATTTCTTACGTCACAATCTAGTCTGTAAATTCTATTTTTGTGTTACATGTTTGAAACAAGAACTATTAGAAAGCTTTTTGATCAGTGATTTGGTGAATTGTCATTAGGTAAATACTTGAAATGTACTTGAAAGAAATTTGAGTGGAATGTCAAATAAGGTATAATAAACAACGTAATTTTGTATAAAAACTGTAAATAAATATTTTTATGATTAATATAACTTTTGCAATACAATAAAGTATTAACAAACACAAGTTTTAGAAAAATTACAAAATTGATTATTTAACACATTCACGACGAGGTGTACTCCATCGGGTACACATTGCTATGCATTTCCTTATTGCGTTTTTATAATTTATCTGCGGGTTTGTTAAATTTGATCTTGCACTTAAATAAATAGGTACCTCAGATTATTGTGTACCCCGTCGGTGCATGAATGCTTAATTTTTTAGGTAAAAAATATTTTTATGTACCCTTTGGTGTACACGAAGAAAAATTGGAAAAACATATTGAAATAATCGTTTTTGTGCAAAATTGTGAAGCCTACATACATTTCTTGTTATACCTTAACGTAAAACGTAAAAAAACCAATTATGAAATCTTGCTTTTATTATTGAAAAATTTAATGGAAAATCAATCAACCAGTCTGGAATTAAGTCATCGTCATGAACGTGTTAATGACCCTATAAATAAATGGTCAATTAATTGCTGCGGCTAGTCTGAATAAAGCTTAAAACAATTACTACCCTAACGGGTTCTAAAAGCAAAACAAATAATATTTTATTAGAATACTGCACCAAAAATTGTGATAATTTCAGTATATTATAAAATATACATATATTTCTTGATTTTACTGTTTTACTGTTAACGTTCTATACAGCAACAATGATAGACACAAACTCACAGACAGAAAGAGGTGTAGGGCAAAAAATCTGCTACAAGACAAGAAAATAAGCAAACAATGAAAGTTTCAGACCTGGGTAAAGCGTGGAGCGAAAGCTGTCGGAAACAAGCTATGACCGCTCGCTTGCGTTGAGTTGACACAACCGAACGGTAACTGGCCTTGCTTTGCAGTTGAGGGTGGTCAATCTAACACAAAGTGCCAACAACGTGCCGCTACATCATTCTATCACTTGGAAGCAATTTAATATACTAAACAAATAAATTAAATTTCAACTTGAAAAAGGCTGTGAAGAAATGAAAACTAAATAATAAAGTATATTTCGTCACTGCATGCTAGGTAAACTTTCAGCCACAAATTGGAAATTATAATTGAAGAAAACTATATATAAAGTAGTTAAGTGATGTCTTACATGACATTGATCAAATCAATGTGTAACAGTGTTTTAAACAAAATAAAATGAGCACTGAGTGTATTTATTGAAATTTTTCTCCTAAAAAGCGTGGTTTCAATATTATTGATCTACTTTATTATTTATTATAAACTATTCATTTATTTTATAAAATTGTTTTTCTTTAGTTGATAACAATTTTATTACTGTATTTTTTATTAATTAACAATATCTATAACAACATTTGTTTGAAAATATGTACAGTTTACTAAATCAAATAATATTTTCAATTTAAAAATTAATACTTTGTTTATTTTAATATTAATACATTTGAGATCATTAAAAGTATTGTGGTTTTGTAAAATGTTAGACAGATTTGTACACCAAATTAATTTTCAAACAAAGAAACTATCTTAAAAATTATATTGATTTAAATAATAAAGGAATAAAAATATCCTGCAAATGATTAACAATGTCGACTTTTACTATTAAATAATCTTATTTTTCAGGTGTAAAACAAACCATTCACTGAGAAAAGAAAATGAATAATGGTTAAGTAACAATAAATTTTACAAAATCAGTTTCTTTTGTTATCAATTTAAATGTGTGAAATTTAGAAAGTAAAACTATTAGTATTATATTTTGGCTATTTATACTCAAAATAAAGTATGAATCTTGGTTTGTTTTGGCTAATCTCCAAAGTTGTGAACTCATTACATACTACTACTGTAGGTTTTGTATTTAAATATGAGGAAACAAAAACTAATTGACGGGTATAAGAAATGATTTCATCATATCAGTGTTTTAAACAAAATAAAATGAGCACTGAGTGTATTTATTGAAATTTTTCTCCTAAAAAGCGTGGTTTCAATATTATTGATCTACTTTATTATTTATTATAAACTATTCATTTATTTTATAAAATTGTTTTTCTTTAGTTGATAACAATTTTATTACTGTATTTTTTATTAATTAACAATATCTATAACAACATTTGTTTGAAAATATGTACAGTTTACTAAATCAAATAATATTTTCAATTTAAAAATTAATACTTTGTTTATTTTAATATTAATACATTTGAGATCATTAAAAGTATTGTGGTTTTGTAAAATGTTAGACAGATTTGTACACCAAATTAATTTTCAAACAAAGAAACTATCTTAAAAATTATATTGATTTAAATAATAAAGGAATAAAAATATCCTGCAAATGACTAACAATGTCGACTTTTACTATTAAATAATCTTATTTTTCAGGTGTAAAACAAACCATTCACTGAGAAAAGAAAATGAATAATGGTTAAGTAACAATAAATTTTACAAAATCAGTTTCTTTTGTTATCAATTTAAATGTGTGAAATTTAGAAAGTAAAACTATTAGTATTATATTTTGGCTATTTATACTCAAAATAAAGTATGAATCTTGGTTTGTTTTGGCTAATCTCCAAAGTTGTGAACTCATTACATACTACTACTGTAGGTTTTGTATTTAAATATGAGGAAACAAAAACTAATTGACGGGTATAAGAAATGATTTCATCATATCTTAATACTAATCTGTAAAAATGTACAATCTACATACAAAGAGTGGTAATCCTTAGGAAGGAAAGATCTGAAACTAAATAACTACAAGATTAGGAGTAAAGTAGTTGAGAGTTACAATGGGGTGCGATAGATGTACAACAGATTCCTCGGAACTCACCATGTGGAGGCCGAACAAGACCTTGGCCATGGCCACGATCCGGTCGACGACTTCGTCTAACTGCTGGGGTTTGGCACCGTCAATCACATTCACCTTCTTGCTACCGAGCTTGCTGTACAGGTAGTGCTGCCATGACATCTCGTCGCCAGGGTCGAGCTTGTCAGGCAGCGTCAGCTGGATCTTGGCGAACTCTACGATGTCGTACTCTGGCATTTTCTGGAACAACGGCAATGTCATGTTCAACCACTACAAAGTGCAAAATCCCATCTTTGATTAGAGATTTTAAATTCTTGAATCATGAAGGAAACAGGACTTTTCTGGACATTCACCATCGTTCAGTTATATACTTGGTGCCAGATAGTACGACAAAACGTGACTACCTAAAATATAATTTAATGTTGATCTTCTGAGCCTCAAGAGAGAATGTGGAGTATGATTAAATCAATCAAATTAAATCAAAATAATCATAATTCATTAATTTGCACATTTTTACATCAAATAGAGTCAATTTAATGAAAAAAGTAGTCAAATTACAATATATAATAGTAATTTAAAGTTTATTATTTAATTTTTAACAAATGCCTAACAAGTTTTAAACAGTATGTACTTACTATTACAAAATGTAATATTAAGGTCTTAAGGGAAAGTGCTCAAATTCTTGTAAAGAATATAAAGTTAATCCTACCAAAAAGCCTTTTAACTTTCTTTTAGAACAAGTAAATTTACTCTCAATTTTTATATAATCAGGAGTTTATCTTAAAAATTGATTTCCTACATATAATTTATTTTGTTTATATAATTCCAAACAGTGATAAGGGATCACAAAATCATTTTTATATCTGGTGTCATAGTGATGCACCACATTACTGCTACTGACGGATGTTTGATGTTCATACATGATAGTTTCAAAAATATAAAGTCCATATATAGTTAATATATTTAATTCTTTAAAACGTTCTTTGACAGATTCAACAAAATTTAATTTTAAAAAGGTTCTGGCAGCTCTATTTTGAACTTTTAGTATTGCATTGAGATTTTCTTTTTTAGTAGCTCTGTTATAATCACATTAATTATTTAATTTGGAAAATTGTCATATGGAATTAGAAGGTTGAATAGACTTGCCCTTACCTTAAGGTACCTGTCCTTGCAGTGCTGCACCAACTCCTGTTCTCTACCCGCAAAGAGATTCAGACCGACGGGCAGCAATCTCTTGAGACATGCCACCATCAGGCTGGCCTGCAGTTCCTTGTCCTTATCTCTCTTCTTGTCTCTATGCTTCTTCTTTTTCTGTTGGAATACAATTTACAAGAATCAGAATCAGAATCAGAATCAGAATCAGAATCAGAATCATTTTATTGTCGTCCAACAATTACAAAATTGTATTGACAAAGTCAAGTGTGATATTAAAAATATCACTAAGTAGGCCTACAGAGCCTAAAATAAATACAATCTATATCTACGTTAAAAGTTTTAAAATTGTAAGTCACTAAAATTATCATTAAAAATCTCATCTACAGAATAAAACGTTTTTCTCTTGAGCCACTCTGCAACAACATTCTTAAACCTACCAACAGAAATTGATCTAGCACTTAATGGTAACTTATTGAATAGCCTAGCTCTTTCGGTTATTGCATAGTTCTGTTGAGTTTTACTTAACCTAGCATATTGTACATCAATTGTATTTTTAATTCTAGTGTTGTATTCATGGTTAAAGCTTCTAAGATTGAAAGAGTCAAGATTTTCCTTAACAAAAACTAAACTGTGTAATATATATATACATGGAAGCGTAAAGTATACCCAGTTCTTCAAAAAAATGGCCTACAGGACTCATTGTCGCTAATTCCTACTATACAGCGTATGGCTTTCTTTTGCCACTTAAAACACAGTCTTGGCTCCACTAGAGTTGCCCCACAGTAAAACCCCATACAGAAGGTGTACATTAAAAAAAGCGTTAATATGCACTAATGACTAGATTAAGACTTGTATACAATTTTAGTTTTTTTAGTAGAAATATCACTCTTGCTAATCTAATACATAAATGGTTTGTATGGATTCCCCAGTTAAGCTTTGAGTCTAAATTGATACCAAGAAGTTTTACAGACTTATTTTCAGGCATTACGTAAACTAAGACAATTTCCTCGGTCTTGTTATTATTAACAGTTAATTTATTAGCAGAGAACCAGAGATAGGACCTTTCCCTCATATAGCCCATAATGACATCATTTAATTTTGAGTCTCTGTCTGATGATAACAGAGTAGTATCATCAGCATACAAAACAACCTTACCAGGGACAAATTTAGGGAGATCATTAATGAAGACAGTAAACAAGAAGGGGCCCAAGACTGAGCCCTGGGGAACCCCGCTTGCTACCCTCTTAAGTCCTGATCTCTGGTCACCTACTTTGACAAGCTGAAGTCTATTGCTCAAATAAGACATAATCAAAGACAAAGCATTGTTCTCCAGACCATAATATTTCAATTTTTTGAATGAGTTCATCATGAGGTACAACGTCAAATGCCTTACTTAAGTCCAATAACACAGCAGCTGTTTCTTTCCTTATTTTCAAAGTTATTCAATACATAAGAGACAATATTATCTACAGCTTTAACAGTTGGACAGATTTTTCCTAAACCCATACTGAGATGAAGAAATCAAATTATTGTACTCAAAATAATATTCCAATTGGTTTTTCACAATAGTCTCTATTAACTTTGATATAACGGGGTACTAGGGCAATAGGCCGATAATTGTTTAAATTCATTTTGTCACCCTTCTTATGCAAAGGTACCGTTATTGTTATTTTAAGGCACTGTGGATATATTCCATCAGTAAGCACCCAGTTTATCAGCTGTGTTAAAGGATAGATTATAACATCTAATATTTCCTTTAATACAAAGTTGGAAAGTCCATAGACATCTTCTGATCTGGAATTACTTAACCTATACACAGAACTATATACATCTCTACTATTTACAACTGTCCACTTAAAAACTACACAGGCCAGGGGGTTTAATACCTGACGATTTCAACATATCAACAGAACTTGCTACATCTAAAATATCACAGCTATTTTTTTAACACATTAACAACATTAATAAAAAAGCTATTAAAATCATCAGCTGTTATTGGGATTTTTTCTTTGGCTTTGTTAGGCACACGACCTGTTTCAGCGTTTATAACTTTCCATGCAGCCTTACATTTATTGTGTGACTCAAAAAATAAACTTTTCATTTGCTCTTTTTTTAGCCAAAATAATTTCCTGCCTATACATTTTCTTAAGCCTACCATGAATTGCATGCACTGAGGATCAGTCCTTCCTTTTTCATGACTTAAGTCTAGCAATAGCCTTATTTCCCTTAGCAGAGGAGTGTACCAGTTCAACTTTAAGCTTTTTGACTTATATCTAGGCCTTACTATGGTTGACAAGACTTTTCTTCTTTTAGAGGGCATGATTCATTCAAACAATCAGATAAAACTTGCAGAAAAGTTTGAAAAAGCTAACTCAACATTAGTTACTGTTAAAAAGATGCTATCCCAGGTTACAGATCTTAACCTATGCTTAAGTCTATCTAGACAAGGTTTGCTCAACGGCCTATGTGTTTCAAATGTACCGTGACTATTTTGAAAATATTCAGAAGATGAGGTTAGGTGTTGCATATTATAATTTAAAAGTAATGCACAATGGTCAGAAAGATGAGGTTGGATAATTTCACAAGGTAAGCATTGAGGGGGTGTAGGTTAGTGATAAAAATTATCAAGACAGGAGGCAAGGCGGGTGGGCTTGGAAATTTTAAACAGACAAAATCAAGAGATCGTAGAATATTTACAAAGTTTTTGCACTTTAGGGTCGTCACTTTTTGGATCCATGTTTTATATCGCCCGCAATTATCATCTTGAAATTTCTGTATTTATTTACAAAGTCAATAAGATTAGCCAGCTTCTCTGTAAAGATGTCGACTGACGAATCAGGTGTACGATATACAGACACAGTCAGTAAGCGCAAAGTAGGAAAAAAACTATCACAGCGACTTCAAATTGCTTAATTTCACACAGGCAATGGATGTCAACAACTTCAAACGCATGTAAAAAAAGTGTTTTTCACAAAGATTGTCACTCCGCCAAATGAAGTAGGCCTACAATAACGAGCAGCTAGTAGAAAACCTGCTGGTTGATAAAGCAATATTTCATCGTCCACACACCAGTGTTCGTTAATGCAAAGTATGTCACAATTGACATCCTCAAGGGAAAACATCCAACTCGTTAACTTTATTTTTAATTGACTGAGTGTTTATGTGCACAAAATTTACATCCAATTTCGAACCAGATATAGATTGAGAAGGAATTGGATCACTCACCCTAACTGCAAACTTTGGCAGGCCTAAGTTACCAAAACTCACACCATGGTTTGATTCCAAAAAAAGACTCACTAGGAACATCATGAGAATTATTCTTCTGATTATATCGAAAACGAGCCACATAAGTCCCAACTGGCCAGAAATCTGCATCATACACTTTTTCCCAGAGGGTAACGGGAACACTAACCTTAAAAGAACTATAACCAGGGTACCTGTTTCTTAAGTTTCGTAAACTCCATAGTTACCGTTAGCACCTTCATTAATATATCTTTTCACGGCCATACAGTCAACATCCTCATCAAACTGGATACAAACAGAAACCTACTCTTCTCGACAACTTTGAGTTGGTCATTACTTGTTGCACGTCCCGTAATAAAATCAGCGCGATTTCGGTTTTGCAGTTTATTGAACTGAAACCAATATTTACACCACGCTTTCTTTTGGCTTGAACTACTTTTGAAATCTGTACGATCGGATTCAAACTTTACTCATCTTCGTAACTGTCCCTGGTTCTGATAGTGAACGTTTACCCCAAACAACAGTGGAATAGGAATTGGCGACTGGAACAGAACTGCCTTGCTTAGAGTTGGGAGACTGAGTATTGTCATGAAGCCTTACAGTTGTTGTTTGCCCATTAACACGGACCAATTGGATCTTCTGCAGGCTTAGAAACTTTTTCCTTCCTCTTTGGAATAGTTATTTCCCTCAAAAAAGCTGTTTGACGGTACAGAATTTCGTCCTGCTTATGCATGAAGAGTTGTCAGAGTTAACCACTGGAGTCAAATCAAAGTCATCATTAATAACCTCACTAATGTTAGTTTCACCATCAGTCCTATTCGAATTATTTACCGAATATAATGAGCTTGTATTTTTAGGAGATGATTTTAAAGCACTAGAATAAGAGGTCCGACTACTATTACTAGTTAAGATATTGCTAATCACTTCTGAATGATCGGTCAGAATTGAGGTTAGTCTAGCGTTCTCGGCCAACAGATCGGTAACCTGTTTACGAAGATCCTTTTGATTCTGAGTTATATCAAAAATCTGGTCTGTTAGAATTCTAATATGCACCGAACACTCACACGAGCTGCTATTAGAACTCATTAAATCATCCCACTGCATCGATCGGCTTACTCACTGATACACGTTTCTCCAACTGCTGCTGCGTACACTCACTGCATTGAAAGTTCGACTTTTCACCTTTGGAGAAAGAGTAATCCTTCTTAGATTTACCCGCACAATCAAAATGAAACCAATTTTTACAATTACCGGTACACATAACTCCTCCAGAGCTATTAGTCACTTTTCTTGGACATCCACCACAAACCCGGGTTCTTACTAGCAGGCGCCATTTTTTCCAAAATATCTAAGTAAAGTGTTGTTCCCATTAAATATGCTAACTAAATACTAAATCTGAGATGAAGTGCTGCGTACTGACCTTTCCTCCGCCAGACGGTACTGAGCCACCCTCTGAGACCACCGCACTCCTCCTGGTGGCTGTCGGCATGATCAGGACCATATTGTCGATCTCGTTGGCGGAGATGAAGTTTTGTTCCTCCTTGAGGAAGTACTGGCTCTTGGACCACACATTGAAGATCTCTGCTACATGGTTGTAGAGGTCTTCTGCCTCTGAGATGTTATTACGCAGCCAATGATTCCTCTGCAGATCTACGTACTTGATCAGTAGTGGGTAGAACGAGTAGATATCGCGGACCAACAGATGCCAGTCTTCTTGTATCTGTGTCTCCACCTACACAGGTAGATAATTATCTATAAACTTCTCTTTGGTTTAAAAAGTTTATTAATATAAGTCGCAAAAAAAGTTCTCCAGATGTAAAAAAAGGATTTTTTAATTATTTTTCTAATGAGTACTACTTTCAGTAAGTACAAAGAATGATATCAGTTCCTTGATAATAGAAAATTATAGCTAAATTATTAGAGGGTAACTGTTATCCCTTCAAACCATTCATCAAAAATAAATTTTACACATACGACAATTTGAATGTTCAAGTCTAATAAAAATAATAATTTATTCTTATTCAATTTTAAATAAAAAGTACAGTGCGATCTCGATCGTGCAGATGTAATTTATCCAGATTTCCATGTTAACCGTATAAATTTAGCAGATTGGAGAGGGTAAAATTTTCAATATTAAATCATTATTTCAATTGGAAATGTAATTTAGTTTTGCATTGTCACGTCTTCTGCATTCATGATAATGCGCACACTATTAAAACAAATTAACAATGTTGCAGTAGGCCTATGAGAAGTAAACGATTATTATTATTTAAATAATTCAGTATTACTGACATGTACTGCAGAAAGATCGTTCTCAACAAAGAAACAGGTTAAGAACTTTTTAAGGAACAAAATGGGGCTTACTCTCTGTCCACTATGGGAAAATATTATTTGTCTGGACCCTCCAAATTTTTTCCTGGCTACGTTCTTGATGGTAATCTTCTGTATAGTGTACCTGTGATGTGTCGTCAGTGGATGACTTCAAGAAGCCTCGCAGAGACTCCTCCTTGTGGAACAGAGTGTCCGTACGCTTCTTAACGCGCTCAGCCAATGGCAGGAATGGATCCTTTAGCAACTCTTCAGAAGAGTTGATGATAATTTGCTGAGTATACGCTACAATGGGAAACACAAAATGAAAAAAATACAGTAACAGATTCATTCTATAACATTTATTTTTACTCTTGGTTTCTTCTTTACATTATTTCATACTGTTAATGAAACACCTTACGTTTAAGTATAATAACTTTGGTTATTTTACATAAAAGCACTTCGCTGAGTAAGAGAATATTTATACAACAATAACATATTTTACATGTTCTTGTTAAAGCTTGTTGATTACAATTTTAGAATAATCTATAAAACTAATTGTTATTGTTCTAATACAAATCAGAAAGCATTGACAGCACAATTACCATTTGTACAACTACCTTTGCATTTGATTATGATTTTTTGATATTGCAAAAATACATACAAATTAATTGTTAATTTACTTTACCATTGACAATAGTTCTGAACCAGAAAATGTTAAATGATAATCTTTCATAACCAGAAGTTATTACCAATTGGAATAGATTATTTGCACTGCTACAAAATTAAAAATCATCTTATACTGATAATCTTATTTATCCATAACCCAATTGACAATAAATTAGAAAATGATTTTCATTATTTCATATAATATTTAAAACTCTTATTATGATTATTTGTTAACTTTTTTGGCATACTCATTATCCAGAATATTTGTGATTGTAAAAAGTAATAGTTGACAAATCAAGTGTTCACATAATCAATAACATACCTGCAATTCTTGTCATCCAAGGGGCATTTTCATTTCCGATGTTCTTCTTAATCATCTTCAGGACATTTTTGAGAAGTTGGTTCATATGTTCACTTGTAACCATTGTAACATAGTTTCTAAAAAGAAAAATACACATATTTTATCAAAGATAAATGTGTGGAAAGAAACTAAGCAAAAAAGTTATTGTTATAGCAGACCAACAAATACAATAAAGCTAAGAATTAGGTCCCAGAATTGACGCTGTTATAGTCCTACCTTAATTTGAACAATTTTATTTATTTTTCCCACATCATTCTGTCTAATAATAAATCATATTGCTTGGAAATAAATTGTGATTTGATGTGATGCCAGAAAAATTCTGAGTCTTTGGTATGAATATGAAATGTTTACTTTTTCTATGAACAATTTTGCACAAGTAACCAGAAAACCTGTAATGAATGTGCATCATATATTCCAGTTTTTTGGTGGTTTAGGTTTTAAATAAGATGATGATAAAATCATACTGAATTTAGTGAAAATAGATATTAATATTTAAAACCTCTAGCTCATAGGCATTGTGTAAGCTCATAGTACCAGTATCTTAATTGTTAATAAGACCACCACCATTGTTGGCAGGTGACCGCTGAGCGATCCTGTCCTTGCAAGCGGCCCGCCTGCCTGGTCATTGGTGGTGGTTCGGAAGTCACCTTTAAGCCGTTGGTCCCCAGGTTAAGTGTTAGAGAGGGCTTCTTAGCCCTAACTTCGCCTGGTAAAATAAGACATTCTTTACTTTACTTTTTTTTTTTAATTAAAATGTAAATTTTTATAGTTCAAACCACTTTAACAATTTAGCTATGTAAGCAATATCTTGACACGGAGTGTCCTGGAAAACTTAGCTGCTCGTTATTTAAAAATGTAACTTTATCCAGTGCAATATGTCTTATACAATGGTTATGTTCAATTTGATTATAAGTAGTGAAACTAGAGGTTATACAATGTAATGTATTATTTTTTTCACCAACAAGTATTTGTAACAATAGTTTTGAATTGAACCTTTAAAAGGTCAGGAATATTGTTATAGTAAGGTTGATGAACCGATGAATAACCATAAAATGTATATTAAGGAACTTTTTTCCTTAAATAATGTTTGGAATTTAAATTGGACATACCCGGCAGTAAGACTAACATTGTCAGGGCCTTGGTTCCACCAGACGGGCAGGTAGGAACACAACAAGGGCATGATGACATCGATGACATGGGGTGCATCCGTATGTGTCTTCTCAGACTCCACGAACTGGTCCACTTCCGCCAGGATGTTGTCAAGAGTTGGCATCGTACTCTCCATTCGAGTCAGGATATCTACAGTGAAGGTAAGATTAAAGTGAAAAATAATCGATCATCTTTTAAATACTCTATTTATCAATTATAAAAGTAAGAATTGAATCCAAATTTTCCTGCTTGCAAAAGCCACAGTATTGAGTTTCAATATAATCCTCCTCTGCACACATTCCGTTGGAGTTCAGCTCCATTTTCCTTTCAATGCAGCATCTGAAATCTGTCACTCACAGACTTTTGCACCTGATAAAACAATGAAAACACCTCTTTATCTAGATTATACTGAATGGGTGTTGGGTACACCAGAAAGACCTCTTTTATAGTTTAGGTGTCTCTGACGTCGAAACAATGCAGAGTTCATTTTGCAAGTCTTTGTTGCTGACCCATTTTTTTATCTCTTCAGATGGAGATCAACTTCAGATTCCAGGAGTCAAGTGTCAGATAATTTCAAATGCTGCCCTGAGTGGATGGTGAAATGGAGCTCAACTCTACATTTTCATTTATCATACATTAAAACATAAAGTTATTGTTTCAATTCGACGTACAGTTTTTATGTATCAGTTTTTTGAGAGAGTTGATGTGAGTATATTTGTGAAAGGACAAAATTGAGTATCGAGCTGTCATTAAGTATTTATTTATTAAAGGTAATAGCCCTTCGCAAACCAAAGATGAATTGGATTCTGTGTATGGGGACTCTGCACCATCATTTTCCACAGTGAAATTTTGGACTGCTGAATTTAAATGTGACCGTAAAAGCTTTGGAAATGATGAACATTTGGGATGTCCAAAAAACTACAACTACCGATGAAAACATCGTCAAAGTTCACCAAATGGTGTTAGACGACTGCCGAATTAATGTACGAGAGATAGCATAGGCTGTAAACATGTTAAAAGAACATGTTTGCAACATATTAAATTAATATTTATTTAGGCATGAGAAAGCATTAAGTGCCGCTTTGCTCATGTTAGACCAAAAACGTGTTCAAATGAATATTTCCAAAGCTTTTTTGGGGCAGTTTAGGCGAAATAAATTCAACGCTGATTAATTATTGTAGATGAAACCTGGATACACCATTATACCGAAACCAAAATAAAGTCCAAACAGTGATCTGCAAAGGGAGAACCAGCCTCAAACAAAGCAAAAACTGTTTTTTCGGCTGGGAAAGTGATGACGACTGTTTTATGGGGTAGTATGGATTATTTTAATTGATTATCTTCAAAAAGGAAAAACCATTACAGGCCATCATTACTTGACAAGCTGAAGGCAGAACTTGCGGAAAAACAGTGACATTTGCAAAAAAAGAAAATCCTGTTTCACCAAGACAACCTGTCTCACACCTCAACGATTGCCATGGCAAAAATTCATGAATTAGGGTTTGAACTTCTTGACCATCCACCTTACTCACCAGATCAAGCCCCAAGCGATTTCTTTTTGTTCCCTCATCTATAAAACTGCGCTCAGAGGACAAAGATTTTTATCAAATGAAGAGGCAATCGCCTTTGTGTACAGTTATGTTGCAGAGAAAAATGCTGACTACTATTTGGATGGATTACAGAGATGGGAGCATCACTGGGAGAAGTGTGTAGATTATACGGAGACTAAGTTAAAATTTTGTTTTTATTTCAGAAAAAATATCTTGTATCTTTGTTAGGTCAGAAACTTGTCAGACCATCCTTGTACATAAACAGAGAACCATACTGTGCAACATCTTCTGGTGACACCAACGCATTAGTCACAATTACTCACTATATGTTTAATAAGTTAAGTTTACTACCCTCAGAATATTTAAAAAAAAACAGCTACTGCTCCTTATAGCAATAGCATAGTAATTTAAACAAGTTAAAAGTAGACGATTTATTCAAATCATTCCTAAACATTAGCTTATGTAGAAGAATGAGGTAAAGATTTAAAATTAAGTTTTGTAGACCACTATTAAGAAGGATGATTTAAATACAAATCTATGATTTTTTTATGCAGATGACTGTTTAGCGTATCAGGTGGTCTGAGCTCTGGAGTACGTTACCTTGAGCCTCGAGGGAGTGTTCTGCGATGCGGTTGACGAGAGAGAACTGGTTGTGTTTATTGAGATGGGGCTCCAGATATGCGACAGGGAATGTTGAGGAGAATGCTCCAAGGCAGGTGCCCAGCTGAGGTCGATGTCGCTCTATTTCAGTCTTCAAGTATTTTCTGTTGAACAAGTTTATCAAATAGAGGTAGGTAATTACAAATAGAACTACGAGGCATGATTTTAAGTACTATCTTTTTTAAATCATAGAAGTCTACCGCCCTGATTTGACAACCACCATGACACGGATATTTGAACATCATCATTGTTGTGTGATGACCCACACACGTTCCAATTCAGAAACAAATTGCTCCCAGCTAAATGATCTGATGAGATTTTGAGTTTGATTAGCTGTATAAAATTGGTCATTGTTGTAGAACACACAGTTCATTTTGTCAGCATGTCACACCATTTTCAGAATTTTTGATGTCTCATAACACTGTATTCCCACAAGGAAAAATATTCACAAGCAATACATCCTTGTAGTTCCAAAACAAAGTAAAAACTACTTTCCGAACCAATACATTTTTATGTTGAACATTGCCATTCGACACTGTAACATGTCAATCACTCATATTTTGCGCCTGTTATGATTTGGTTTAAAAATCATCATTTTTCCTACTGTACCACTCTAGAAAACTCAACAAACTGGCTAAAAGTTTGCTTCTGTGCATCATTACCAGTATTTTTATGAACACAGTTACCCAGTGGAAACACTATTTTTGATCATTTCTAGATTAGATAACATTGTGACTCTCATCAGATAAATATGAAATAGTGCAGAATCTGTTCATTTTTATTTCCTTGCTAATTTTTGAACAAAATCTTCATAATGACTGAAGATAACTTAGTTTCTCATCCGATCATAATTAATAAGTTCTAACTCATTTTCATACTATTTCATCGCTCATAATCTTTCCTCATAAACTTTAATGATAAATTTCTACCGCCTTTACACCTTTAATAATAGAAAACAAGCCACAGCATACATTTAAAAAAGCATGCAATAATTATAAACAAATGTAAACATGGTACAATTTTTCTGTAATGTTTGAGGTTTCTGAACAGATGCAGGTGTACAGCACACAAATGCCAAATGCAGCGCTGCAGTACAAATTTTAAACCAGTACAGTAATACCTGTCATATCTGGCACCTCAGATATCTGACCAGGTGATAAAGGATAAAACGTTTTGTAACAGTATGTTGTGAGAGTAAGGAATGCCACAAGGGCAAGCTCAATCTCGTTCTCATACACTTCGCACAGTGGGGCAAAGACAGGTGAGGGCGAGAATTCCCCTTACGACAAAACCTGATCTCGCCCATATTATAGAAACAATTAATTTGATGAAACTGTGATATCAGCATTGTGGAGTCAGCTTTAAAATATGCATTGGGACAAGTTTTAGTTACTTTTTAATTATTCATTAAGTTAAGATCTGAATTTTAATAATTGTACATTATTGAATGTTTCATTTTTAAAGATTATTTATTATTTTTACCCATTTAAATTATATTTTATTGCACTTGTGTTTACAAAAATAAAAAATACACCCTGCATTAGTTGTTTTAAAGAGCAATCAAAAAGGAAAGTGTAACATTGATTGGATTTGCTATAAATAAACTTACGATCTTCATATCCAGCTTTAATGATATTCTACCTATCCTGTCGCCTCACACCAGGGTTTACTATACATACATAAAAACATACCTCAAATTTCATTTTAAATTAAAAGGAAGAACCCTAATATTGTCTGTGTTGCTTAAAAAAGACTAAATCAAATTTAAATGCACTCTGATGTTTGTTATCTAGTTGTTTCGAAAAGCTCACCTATCATGAGTCAAAGTAGCGTCAATTCCAAGAGTATACAAACTGCCCAACATCTTGTACGAGGCAACTTGAATTTCATCCACTGAAATACAAAACAAAATAGTGTAAGTAAGGAAACTGTACAAATTTTGACCATCTCACAATTCATGATTACGGTTCTGAAGTAGTATATCTTTCATATATTTAAGACACTAGTGGAATATGTTATAATATTATGTGTGAAAATAAACAGACTGGTATGTCACATTGCAATAATGATTCAGGACTTGAGGAACTCTGAAATTAAAACTTTTCAGGAGAGAATCACAAGATTTAGACAATAGTTCAGAATAAAAAAAACACAAATGATGGACCTGTACAATACTGTTGATTCTTGACTCATAGCATTAGAAACTGTAAAATATTCTCTTATTTGTTGCATCAGTTTATGTAAATTATGACTATACATTTTTAACTTTTAAGATAACACAATAATATGATCAAATTTCTCAGCCATTACAAACTTGTGATGTGGTTTACAGATTTAACATGTGACCTGCATCAGTAATAAACACAAATAAATTCAAAGCAATCCTTGGTTTTTATAAAAGACTAATAATAATAATAATAATAATAATACTTTAATCTTCTATCAGTATATTTAAATCACATTCATCAAAGTTTTCAATTAACTTATTTATAAATACTTCCAAAGGTACTGATAGAATACAGAAATACACATATTGCATAAATTAATAAAAGAATAAATATATTGTGACCTGAAAAAATGCATCTATTAACATTGAAAATTTTAATGTAAGTGCCCCATTAAATGGACATTGTATGTTGAAATTCAGTGTATAATTCTGAAGACCTTGAATTTATAGTCTAACTGCCACATAAATTTGGTTGTCACATACTTAGAAGAACAAATAATGAATAGTAACATATCTTTAAGGTTATATGTTTTTGCTCTATGTTGATGCCACCATTTATGTTCAGTAAATGAAAATAATGTTCAGTGTGGCTAGAAAATAACCGAATTAATATAGGTGGAGCCACAGAATGAACACAACAAGGCTGAATATCATACAGCCTGTTTATCTTTCTATACTTGCGACTCTGTGGTGGTGATGCAGTATTAATATAGGTGGAGCCACAGAATGAACACAACAAGGCTGAATATCATACAGCCTGCTTATCTTTCTATACTTGCGACTCTGTGGTGGTGATGCAGTATTAATATAGGTGGAGCCACAGAATGAACACAACAAGGCTGAATATCTTACGGCCTGTTTATCTTTCTATACTTGCGACTCTGTGGTGGTGATGCAGTATTAATTAGCACAAAATGTGACAGTGACTGATCAAAAAATAGTTGTTCTGTAACATACCTAAAATTATAAAGAATTACTCAGAGTTGAGGGACTGATAATTGGTTGGAGTTGTAGCATGATCAATAATTATTGATGCAACATTTTAAAAACACGTTAGTTTGGTTTTTAGTCACTGCTTTTCTTAGGACACGTTTCATTAATAAGAGCTGTTAGTTCTTACAATAACTACTGAATCAGTATTGGAATCAGAAAGTACGAAAGCAGCATAATCTAAAAGCAGAGCTGGGAATCAAGTGATCATAGAATTAACAGCACATTTGGCCTGCTTTTACGGGAAAGCCTATAAAACTCTTTTCTGCATGAAATGGACTTTTAATAAAAGTGTATAAGATGATTTTTTTCTGTATGTACAAACGCCTATACTTACGAAGAAGATCACTTCCATATTCACAGCCTGCCAGATGGTCGAACATGGCAGTCAGCACAGGCAAGATGACATCATTGATGTAGAACAAGGAAGTGGAAGTTTTCAAGTGAGTACCTCTCAAGTGACTGTAGCGTCCCTACACAATCATTGAGCATTCATGTATTTAGTTCTATCATTACTATTGGTATATTTTAATGACATATCAGTATGGTACAGTACAAAGTATTAAGTATACAATTAGAATACTTACATCTCTAAGGTTCTGAATGGTCTGACCCAAGTCATCAGCTGTGTTGTTGAAGAATGTTAACATCGATGTCCTAATGAACTCTGGGCAGTTCTTCACCAATGATCTATAAAAGTCAGAGAACTCTTATGAAAGAAGAAAGAACTCTTTTATAGGTAATTATTTAAATAATTTATATTTATCTATAAAAATATATTAGTTTACGAAACTGAGTTTTGTGAGCACGTATTTTGCAAGTACCAAAAATGATATACACTGTAAATTAACATTTGAATGTATAAAATCACACTTTTTAATAGTTTCTCTGAAGTGAATTGAGGAGGAGAAAGCTAAAAGCAATTTTAAATACTGATTTAAAACAATAATTTACTCTGTTCCCATAGTTGTAATGTAATCAAGATTCGATTCTATAATAAAACTCACACCAGCACTCATAAGAATTTAGAAATATTATGAACAACAGTCAAACATTTTTACGTTTGAATTAGTTCATCATATTAACATGTTATGTAATGGCATATTTTACATCATTAGAAGTAAATTTATGCAATTGAGCTAATTGCAATAACTATTTGAATGCTGTGTATAAAGATTTTATACAATTTTAATGGTATAATCCTTTTACCTTGCTCTATTTTCAGGCTGCACTGTATTAAAAAATTAGCATATTGTTTTTATTTCATCATTAATCAATGGTTAATGGAATGTTTATAAGATAAGCATGGTGATCATTGCATTGTTCAGTTTTATTATTATTATATAAAATTATAGTTCAAGAGCTAGAACCAATTTGCACTGTACAAGCACATGATTTTTCTTGCAAAATAGAGAAAAATTGGTTTTCAGCCACGCTAATTTTGGTGGGGGGCAAATAGGGCAGTATGAAAATAGTTACAAATATGAACCAACCATGTTTTATCAGTTAATAAAATTCTTCTTAGCTTGCAAAATAAGCTTGCAAACTTAAAAAACCATCCTCTTCATATGTCACATTATAAAGACAATGACCTTTTAGTCCCAAAACTCTTAGGTTTTTGACATTTGTTAGCTGATTGAAGCTTTATGTAATCTTACATATGACTTACCATCATATTATTGTGTTAATGGCCATTATGTGACTGATAGGAAAGTATGATTCAACATATATGTTTTAGCAAAATGACAAAACAACTCAATTACATATGCTCTTCTGAAAGAATTTAAAGAAAAACAACCAAAAGAAATGTAATTGATCTCATAACGTTAGAATTCTCTTTGAACCAAACTTAAGATAAATTACATTAGAGGATATAAAATTAGAACCTTTCCAAAGCAATGTTTACTTACTTTCCATCAATGGCTTTGACCAATACTTGAAGGCATCGCACAGTTATGCGAATATCAGCTCCAAAAGCTGCCAGTCGAGAACGCAACAAGCTGGCCAACTTGCAGAACAGACTGAGAAAAAACATTAATTAATAAACGTAGAGTGCATTATAGGGTTTGAATTAATTGTTTAACTATAGCATCAGTGGCTTTCATAAATTTATTTTTATGGACAAAGTTTGGACCACATAGTTCTTGTTTCCACCAAATTGTTGAAAAGAATTTCATAATAATTCCTTAAATATCCTTAAACCAAGATAGTGGTTACATTTAAAAAAAATCTTTTTGATGCCCAAAAGTCTTTTCATTATTAATGATATTTTCTTACAATATATTTCAATATGTTGTGTTTTGTATATCAAGTTTAGAGGACCTATTTATAATTTCTAGTAACAAATCTAATTTGTATATATTTTATAAATTATTATTATGTTTATTTACTATACATGGTGCAAAATACTAAAATTAACTCTTTCACTTCTGGCTTAGTGATTTACTCACAAAAAAGTCACAGATAAATTACTGGAGTTTTTTTATTCAATATCTTTTTAAACTTAGTTTTAATGCTAATCTGAGTGGCTTTAAGAATGGGAGGTTAAGATATAATTATTAGTTTATATATGAAGTAAGGACTGATTATTGAAATGGTACTGATAAATCATAAAAAAATTAGTTAAGGAATAGATTTTTTTACTGAACAGTAATTTAACCTGTAATAGCCTTATGTAGTCATATGTACACATTATTATGTTTAGTTCTCACTTTATTATCTGGGCTGATATGGGTTATACTTGGACACCAAACAAAGGTATGTTGGATTTTGGCAGTTAAAGGGTCAATCAAATGTCAAATTCAACACATTTTACAAAAATTTGTATGGTACAATATATCAAATAGGGCTGTCATACTTTAACATTCCAAAAAATATTTTCTCAACAATTTTCAATAAATTCAATCCAAAATTACCATTTTCTGGTTTTTAATTAGTTACTATTTGCTAATTATGTTTGTAAAAATAATTCAGGTTAACACTCTTACCAAGGATGTACCCAGCGAAGGGGTCCAACAGGTTCAGACCGTCCCAAAATTTCAATTACTTGTACTTATTTAGCAAACGATTAATGTTATTTAAATAATTCAGTATTACTGAAATGTACAGCTGAAAGATCCTTCTCAAAATTTAAACGGGTCAGGAACTTTTTAAGGAACAAAATGGGGAATGAGCAGCTAACTGCACTTGCCTTACTTATTGTTCAGTATGGAAAAAGTCTTCTTTAGTCTCCCAAATCTTTTCCTGGCTACGTTCTTGACTTTTACATTACAGCTTTAAAAATGACCTTTTAAACCTTTAAAGTTCAACTGACCTTGCAACCATTTCCTTTTCCTTCAGAGACGCAGCCCCCACATTGTTTGATGCCGTGGCTACAGCAATGAAATAGTTCCTGTGTGTGCTGAAGTACTTCTCAACCAGAGGAAGAACCACCTGAACAGTTATCAGTATTGATTATAGAAAGATGTTTACTTTGTATTGAATACTATTTTCTTAATTCTGAGAATTATCTCTCATTTAGGAGACTGAATTTGATTCCAATAGCCAACACAATCTACTGTTTTGTATGTCTTAATATTCATAGATAACAGGATTTCACAAATTTACCAGTGTTACAAAAAGTATAACATTATGCTTTGAGATCTGCAATATGATCTCTTCCTTGGATACAATTTGGTTTATCACCTATTGAAGAGGATAGCTTTTAACAGTGAGACTGAAATATGACACGAATTTATCTGTGTTGACAATGTTTTGACACAGTATGAAATGGATATTTTAGATAATAGTCATAACTTGTATACATGATCTGATCAAGTTAATTTAGTATCGATCCAGATCCCCAACAACTTTACTGACTGTGTCTGGTCTGTTGACAAACCAGACACAGTCAGTAAAGTTGTTGGGGATCTGGATCGATACTAAATAAACTTGGTCAGATCATGTAGACGAGTTATGTATAAGAATCTCCAGAGTTAGCTTCTTGTTATGGAAGCTGAGGGACTTAATATCCATAAAATATTTGAAATCTTGCTACTTTGGTTTGTTCCAATCACACTTATTCTCTCGGGTCATTTAACTGCAACCCATAGGATCTTGCTTCTTCAAAAGAAGGTGGTGAGGACTATTTGTAGCGTGGTACCACAAAATCATTGTAGGCCTTTATTTGTTCAAAGACAAATATTAACAATCATTAACCTTTACGTATACAAAATTTTAATATTCGCTAAACCGGAATAGATACAAATTAGATATACCCCAACATAGATTGGCTAGAATTGAATCATCTCACCAGTTAAATGCAATTCGATTTTTTAACAAATTACACAGTTCAGCCAGGAACACTTCTTTATCAAAGTTTAAAAACAAGATCCTTGATTGGGCGCAAAGAAATGCTTTTTTACACAATTCAGGAATTTTTAAACTGTGATGTACATTTGATATTTTAATATTGTAACTCATGAGATTTAATCTATATCTCTTTTATAAATAATTTATTTTACATTTAATTAAAAATACTTTTCACTGTTTTAGTCTTAACATTCAAATCTATTGCAGTGTTAAAATAAATATATTTACTGACAATTCTAATTTGAATTATGTATTGATCAATGGAATAAATAATGTTGACTTTGACTTTGAACATCAGCCATGTGGTCATGAGGGGATTCCTGGGAACGAAAGAGCTGATGCCCTGGCCAACCAGGGCTCAGCAACAATTATGACGGGCCCTCAACCATTCTGTGGTGTTCCAAGGTGTGAATCCTCTAGGGTTGTCTCGAAATGGATTCGCGCGGAGCATGGGAGAAGGTGGAGGTTGCATCCGGGTTTGAGAGTGAGTAGAATGGTATTACAGTCACCTTCCTCCAAGGTGGCCTCAGACCTTCTCTCATTAAACAGATCAATGTCTTCTAAGGTCATTGGTCTCATTACGGGGCATGGTCACCTGAAGAAGCATCTATACAGAGTTGGCATCCTTCAGGAGGATCCGCTCTGTCGAAGGTGTAATGAGTAGGAGGAGATTGCTGAGCACCTGCTCTTTGATTGCCCTGCAATAGCAAGAGAGCGGTATGCCATCTTTGGTAGCTTGAACAGGGGTGGCGAGTTTTCCCAGGAGGACTTGATAGGTTGTTTTCGGCGGTTTGCTGAACTGCTGAAGTTGTAGACTGGTAGGCCTCATGGTGTTTCCGGGGTGCGCAAAAGACCCTTGAGGCTTAAGTGCATGGCAGTAGGCCGCCCCAAGGAAAAAAAAAAAAAAAAAAGTGTCAAAAAAAGATTTACTTTAAATCTCTGATTTTAAAGTATTGTTCCTACCTTGGAGAAGAATTTGATGTCTCTAGTACAGGTTTTGAAGCTGGACCGCCGGCTGAAGGTGGTGGATGGCTTAAGCAGTTTCATGTTGATGGAGGCTCGATCCATGTACTGGATTAGTTTCTCCAGCAGACTGTAGGCGAACCTGAGTTCTCCCGTGGACTGCTGGGCCATCTGCTCGCTCTCCGTTGGTCCTCCGCGGCTAGGTCTGAGACACAACATTACTTACAAACATGATTAGGCTATATTTACTAACCATTGACCTGCATTTGTATATAATATGTTATACATAATATACCCATTAACCACTACATATGTGTATTATAAGTGGTTTTTAATATTTATATGATGCTTGTTATTTAACTATTAAACCCCAGCATCACTTACTTAAGAAAACAAAACGTATTCACTCTACACCTAGTGCTGGACATGGGAGTGAAGAGATTATAGAGTGAGGTAGATCACATATGCGGTATTTATACCTGTAAACACTAACGTTAGCTGTCATTTCTAACAGTAGTAATAGATAGATAAAAAGTTACATAAAAAATGTTTTTAAAGCACCTTTTGTTTTATAAACAATTTATTGTACATTGCAATTTAAGAATTTTTAGTTTTAGACTTTTTTGTAGCCTTCAAATGCAAGTAAAAATACCCCTACCAGACTTTCACATAAACCTCAATAATAAACTTGGAAAACAAATTAGGCATATTTAGTTAGACTGACACAGTAAGAAATTTTAAAGGCCAACCTCTTGCAAAACATTTTGGTACACCCTGTAAATACGATTAAAGATAACTATTGTTTGTGCCAGAATGTACTGTGTAAACAGACCTTTAAATCGATGTATCACACAACCCATGTTTGCATATGAAAAAGCACCTCTAACCTACAAAGTGGACCCTTTCCGGGTATTTTACAAGTTTAAAATAATTTCAATAGATTCTGTGAAGTCGAATTACGAGAGAATGAAAATTAAAAAGTGTCAAAGTTATTTTGTGTGACAGCTACAAACCACACAGGTGGTCTGCCTTATCTATATATATATATATATATATATATATATATATATATATATAAATCTTCAATAAGAATTCTTCAATTGAATTAAACAGATTCTATATTTCGGCTTAAGCCGTCTTCAGGAAATTACAAAAAATATATAAATAGGGCTATAAGAACATATATATATATATATATATATATATATATATATATATATATATATATATATATATATATATATAAATGAATGTTTGTGTGTTTGTCCTTTATAGACTCAGAAAGTATTTGACCGATCATTATGAAAATTTGTATGTATATGTATTTTTCCACGTAGAAGGTTTATATGCTATGCCCATTGATGTAACTCACCACCAGGAGGCGCTGCAAAATATATAAGTTATCAAAGCGCCTGCACATTGTAAACTACAATTACGAGATAGTTGTGTATAATAACCACACACTATGTGAAGGCGCTAAGTTTTTATGGATATTTGTCTTTCAAATGAATTTCTGTTTGGTCCTATTGCTTGAATGTTAGACCACTTTATTATTAAGTACATGTACGTGTACAATGGCTATAAACATACACTTTTGGCAGATTTTCTTGATAGTGTCAACAAGGTAAACTGTACATCGGCGTTGACAATATAATTCACTTGAACCAGCAGAAGTGCTCATACACGAGCAAAGCTTACAAGAAGCGTGCGAAGCCGCAGGGAACAGCTAGTCCTGTATATAACATCAAATAAAGTATATAACCTTCATACATTGTATTAACTTCCCAGTCTAGTTAGTGGAAACAGTAAGATACATTGTATACTAATCTCAAACCATACTTGGAGTGAAAGAGTATGACTTGTAGTAGAAAATGTTTATAATTATTTAAAATCGTAAAAATGCATGTCTAACAACATGTAGGATTCCTTGAGTGTGCAGGTGCCATTGCCAATATTGAATCTGGTTTGATATATACAACATCAATGAGTTACTTCATGCAGTTGATGACAACAAAATGAAACTCACTTGTGCAGTTTGTATCCTTGGTATTGCAGATATTTAAGGAACTCCTGAGAGCGCTCTCTGTCCTTCCTCTTCTCCTTGTCAGTCAACAGGTCATATGGCACCAGCTGTGGGTGGATTCCACCTCCTGAACAGCATGGCACAAGTTCAAAATATTATTCGTATTACGGAATTACAATCATAGACATATGTAAGGGGAAGAGCTCAGAGAGATCCAGCACCCCTGAGATATTTCGAAAGACAAACATTAAATTGTGTCCAGTAGTTTAATTTAGGCTAGAACACATTTTTGAGGTCTTACGCTCATCAATTCCTGGGGGAAGATTCCCGAGCCCCTATTTTAGGAGGGCATTTTGTACCCCCTAAACAAACCAGTGTGTCAGACCCACAGAAATAATTTTCTATATACATCACTCGTTACAATTATAATAATTACACAAAACAAATTTAAAATAATTTATTTCGATAAATTCTATACCAGTTTTGGATAGAACAAATATAATCCAAAACTGCAGCTCCTCGCACACCGATTACGGTGACATATGTTGCAGCAGGGAAATGCGCGATCAAGTACTGTACAAACCGTTCACCTGCCACTTGTCAGGCCGTCATGGCTTGAGATCGAAAGTTGTAAAAAAGGTCCTCGTACTTCTGCAGATTAATTACTTACAATTTTGATTTTACACTACAAAGTTTAATAAAACTCCATTTTAGAAGCGGTTTTTTTTGTATATAGTTCATAAGCACGTTCCATATGATGTTGCATTTTCTATATGTAAATTGTCTGACACAAAGATACTGACCACAAGTGATGAGCTCTTCCTTCTTCTTCTTGGCCCAGATGTCGTGAGAGTTCTCGGCCAGACGCTCGGCCATGTTCTGCATCTCTCTGCTGAGTGTCAGGTTGGCCATGTCGATGGGGTTCGGGTGGTAGTTGAAGGGAGAGGCGTCCGAACCCTGTTAATCATCGTTCTTCAAGCGAACAGAATTCGAGTACAAACAATCTTGTAATCTAAATACTTTTTAATCTCAGACAATCTGTTTTTATTAGCTACATTACTGGCATTACTTTACTGCAGAATTAATCTCTTTACCTCTTTAAAATTAGACAGGGACAAGAAGACAATTAATGTTAAACATAAGGGACTGATGAAAACCTATAAGCGTGTTAATTACGATACACTGTCAGTTTAGTGTTATTTTACAAAGTGTTACTGAACTGTTTTATTAGTTGCCAACATGTGTAAATACAAATCTAATGCTAAAATCTACTTCTCTTTTACTTCAAAATCAGCTGAGTTACATTCCTAAAAACTTTGTTGTTAAACTTAGTTCTGTGATGTTTTACAGACTGTTACATACTTGAGTGGCAGTTTTCCAGATGTAACTTATGAATGGTGCATGTTACTCAATTATTTCCCTACAGCAAATCATTCTTCTGGGAACACTTCAACAAATACCTCATTATATGATATGATTGCACAGTTTATTGATGGTATTCGGTTAGTCATAATTTTAATTTAACAAAAATTAACACCTTTTTTCAAGCATAATATACACAATAGCTTCACATCAAAAATTTAGGAAAATCCTAAAAAATTTTAATTTTTTTCTAAAGAGAAAATTGCTATGATGTTTTTTTTTAAATATTAATATGCTTTTAATAAGTATTGAGTAATGAATTTAAATTTGAAAACTACACCTTTTATTGACAATTCTAATATTATCTGATTGTCTATTGTCTCCATTACCTTGGACCCTGTTACAAATAACATGTGTACTGATCTCTCTAAGAGAACAGGTGAGCAGTGAGTTTACTAGTGGATTGGTATAGATTACAAAAAACCGTTTATTCTGATTCTGATTCTGACAGTATCCAGATCACACATTATATAGCTGCAGAAAAGGTTCTAAGAACTACATTACCATTTAAAAATTACATTTGAATTACAGTAAAAGTTCATGTTTTAATAAAGTTTCAGTTGAATAAGCAGCAATTCAATGTTACTGTTCCTATTTGAGTTTATTTTCACTCATCAGACTTCCCATTGTAATAAAGAATATATATACCATTTACACATTCAAAGGTTGTATAGTTAATTGCATTGAAAAAACCTACTAACAGACAGTTCACAACTGGTAGTGAACAGTGGAAGAGGTCATCTCTCATCTGGACAATCGTTAGACACGCTACTGCAAGGCATGAGGGGTGACCGGAGTGAGGTCTTTGGATGCAAAATTCACGCACCACAGGTAGTGATGATGAGTTGTCACTTGACGCGGGCTTTGGCTTTGAGTCGGAGACAAGTTTAACTTATGAGCTACCTCCTTACAAATGATAACTTGCAGAGTTAGCTGAACGACTGACCCTTGTGCATACCAGTGCACCACACTTCGAATTTCGCTGAAACAAATCAGCCGACCCCGGAACTGATTCTAGCTGATTATAGCTGCCTGAGGGATTAGAGACAAGATCAAATCAAACAAGATTGACCCAAATATATCTTCACAACTTTAATGTATCATTGGGGTCAGTGAGAAACTATTGGGCTCAATATAACACCTTCACCTTAAACACTAGGCAACTGGCAACAAATTTCAATTGTATTTTTATTTTTTACTATCAATGTACAAATAACACCATGAACCTCACAATCGGCAGCAGGGACTATGGGGGGTTCTCCATAGTGGCTGAAGCCAGACTACCTGATCCATTGACTTATGGACGTAGAACTTAGTTAGTTAGACAATAGAACTATAGTGCTGCCACTACACCCAGATGTAAATTCTCCGCAGCTCCTACTTTCTCCATAAAATATCAAAGTTTTAAACTTACTTTTAATAACACCCTAATACATGTATTTTAACTTTCAAAAGGTAATATAGAACAGAATATTTTGTAAACTGTTCTTATAGTAAAACATGTCTTTGATCCTAAAATAAAATAATAATTCCTCTAATAATTAGGATTTTAAACAAACTATTAATATCTACTATTATTATCTATCAATAAATATTTTTGAATCTCCAAACTCAATGACTCTATAGTGAATACCTTCAATCATTATAGTAAAGATCATTATTATTGAGACTTTCATATCGTGATAAATTCTTTTGATCTTTTTCGATTAGTAGTGATTGCAAATAAATTATGAATATGTTTTAGGAATAAAATATAATTTTTACTGAAAGTAATTTTTTCTGCTTCAAATATGCTATCTACAGAAGTTTCAGAAATTAATTTTATAGATATTTGTCATGTACACAAAACTGATGTTACATACACCTATATCGGGAGCACCCATAAAATCTTGAGCTGTAAACTAACTAAATAAAAGCCAGAACTTACAATTGTGTATAACAATAAACTGTTACCATTCTGTATACATATCTAAAATAACTAATAGAATGGAAGGAAATAAAAAAATTGGTGAATTATTTTATATATTACATTCTGATATTCTTCCCTGTGTTTTCTACAATAGTACTGATTCCTGTTGATTTTTTAAACTTATGATATGTTTGTTTCTAATTATTTGGTGATGATCAGATCTACAACAAATTTAGTTCAAATTCTGAATCTTATTTCAACATTTTCTTTTGATTCTCGACTCTGAGTTTGATTCCAATTCTCCATTTAATATACAACATTGCACACTTATTACACCATACTATTGGCTACGCTTTGATGAATATTATTAAATTTTAATTGATTTCTGATGAAAACATATACTTAAAATAAACTAATGTATGAGGGTAGAGTAAAAACTGTTGGTAATAACGAGAGCCAAGTTTGCAGTATTTGTCCTCCCACTGAAACCTGCTGGTTGTTTCTATTGAGGTTTTAGAAAAGATGGGTAAAAATGTAATGTCATAATAAAGATTTGAAAATAAAGGTACGAGTTTGTCCAATTTTGAATTATCATCTATAGAGCAATATGCAAATAAAACATTTTTTGATTAGGTTGAAAAATTTTTATCTGAGACCCTTGAGTGACTAAAGAAAGGATGTAGAGAAAAAGAAAAAAAAACAGCTATGTTTGAATGGAATATGGTATGTGTTTTTGTCAACACTGAAGCCAAGAAAAACTCGAGTTATCAAATAAATAACATAAACTAGGAACAACTTTAATATGTAGTTAAAGATTTATGACTATGACTCTTTTAATCATACCAAGATTAGAGCACTCAACTGCATACATAGTTTGTCAATGTGAGGTGTCCATTTCAGATCTTCATCAATTTTTATCCCCAAGTAATTGCCTCTGTTGCAGCACATCATTTGGTAGGTGAATCACGTGATCTTTTTTGTTACCTATTACGATCTGTTGGGTTTTAGCTTAATTTACTACAAGGCTATTTATTATTGTTGCAGTATTGCACAGCCAAGTTTATTGCAGTATAAGATGTGATTTGTAGATTCACAGGATATTTTTCAGCTATTAGCACAACAGTATCATCCACATACATCAGTGGTGTGGCACATTCCTTAAGGTACTTAGGTAAATTATTAGTGAAGAACGTAAAAAATACAGGACCTAAAATAGATCCTTGTGGAACACCTCTTAAAACACACAGATGAATTATATATATGAAGTTTTATTGTTTTGGATGCTTTTATTTTCTACAACTTTTGCCTGTTGGTTAAGTAGCTCCTAAACTAATCAGATGCTGTATCACATATACCGAAATTGATTAGTTTTTAAGTAGTTCATATTTGTTACATGAATGAGCTGTTTGATCTGTTGTATCTTGTCATGTTAGTTTTTTTTATTTTCAGATCATAATCCTTTATCTTTGGAGTGGATAATTCCCTGTCTTTCACAGCGCCTATTAGAAGATAACATTCCTTTTCCCTTAGAACTCAATTCTCAGATTGAACTGATTTTATGACATTTATGTGTGATGAACTGTACATTGTTCCATGTCTCACTGGCTAATATACATTTAAACTTGTATATGTCACCTTTTCAAAAGATTAATGTTCCTATTTTCACACTTATTGTTTCTCTTGTTAAAAAGTTAACTTTGCAGAACTGCACAGGTGTGATAAAAAATGTCTTCATTAAATACATTTACTGTTACTCCACCTAGCTAAATATGTACAAAAGAAATCCACTGAGGTTTTTGTATAAGGAGTTGATCTGGTATGAGTGAGAGGCATTCTTGTTATCTTGTTATATTATAACCAAGTAGGGTTTCACAGAACAAAACATGGCCTCCTTCCATTTATAGACAATCAACGATAATTTCTCCTATTAGTATGATAGGGACACTCCAAGTTGGCACAGTTTCTAAAACAGCTGAGATGACAAGCATGGAGTCTGGTAATGAACCATTAGTATGTTAAATGCCAATTATGTATACAATTGAGAATTCATATGTATTGGCAGTGAATTATCGTTTACATTATAGCTATTTCACAGATTAATTCTACACTAAGGTTTTGCACTACTACTGAACAGCCTGACTTATAATTGTCTCTTTGCAAAATATTGTAACTCCACTTTTCTTTTAGTTTTTCCTATTATATTTAGAAACCACCCACACGTATGTTAACATAAGTGATAGTGCACGGCTGGAGCGATAAGTGATTGAGTGCTGCTGGAATGAAATCATGTGCTATGTGCACAGCCGTTATCAAGGCAGGGTGGCATTGTGGTCTAAGGCGCTACTCTCAGATGTGGAAGATGGCATTGGAGTCTCCGGTTCTATTCCTGTGCTTGACGTTAGGGATTTTCGTGACCTAGTTTACACTTACTTGAGTCATTGGTCTGACTGTGAGGGAGAGTCCACCAGGGTGGTTGATATGGGTGAAAGTTGATAAAATCAGTGTATTCTTGTATAAATGTACCTGACCCATAACACAATTTTCGCATTTTTTTTGTCCTCACTATTAAAAATATAACCACTTGGTTTGAGTTATTTTATATTTTGGGAAGGCATTTATTATTATATTGTGACGAAAATAATCACTTAAAAATTAAAAAGACCATTTAAACTATAATAACACTGAAACATGAAAAAACCTACGCTAAATCTGGTAGGTTAAAGGGTTTAATATTGTTAAAATAATTGCACACTAGTTGTAATTCCAAAATGTTATAAATTATACTGTATTTACTTAAACAGAAAAAAATTGGTATATGAGGTCTGTTAAAAAAATATTGCAACTTTTGTTTTTTTTTTCCCAAAAATTATTAATTTATCCATCTAAATAAAGTTTTGTCCTCTCCAAAGTAATCCCCATTAGATATTATACACTTGTGCCAAAATGTTTTTCCAATTCTCAACAAAGCACTTCAAAAAAGTAATTTTATGTAGTCTTGTTTTAGCTCCTTCTTCCATGCCGTCTTTATCTCGTCAATCGTAGCATAGGGTTGCTCTTTCATGGGCCTCTCTTCAGTTTCGGGAACAACAAAAAATCATAGGGGGCCAGATATGGGGGAATACGGTGGCTTTGGCATCATTAGTGTGTTTGTTTTTGGGCAAAAACATCGTGCACAAGTAACAATGTGTGAGTAGGGGCGTGATTTTGGTGCTAAAGCCAATTTTTGTTCTTCCAAAAATCTAGGCGTTTCAGGCAAATTGCTTTGTGTAAATTGGCGCATAACTTGCAGACAATATTTCTTCTTGTCAGTTCTACCCTGTGGCAAGAACTCGTAATGCACCACACACATGCAATCGAAGAAAATTTATTTTTTCGGTCTTGGCTTGTGCTGCAGCTTCCATTCAGATGATGGAGCTTTGGTTTCTATATCATAACCATTAACCCATGATTCGTCAGCGGTTATGACCCTTGGAAGCAAATTTGGGTCATCGTGGACAGAGTCCAACAGCTCATTAGAAATGGTAATGCGTTGCTAAATTTTGGTTTGAAATTGAGCAATTTTGGTACGAATTTTGTGGTGACCTGTCTCATGCCCAAAACATCGATAAAAAATTGAATGGCACAAGCCCAATCGATATGTTTAGGTCCTCTGCAAATTCTCTAACGGTGATTCAACGATTGGCCAAAACTATTTTCTTCACTTCATCAATATTTTCGTCTGTTCTTGACGTGCTTGGTCGTCCGGCACGCTGTTCATCGTTCACATCTTCTCAGCCCTCTAAGAACGTTTTGTACCACCGATAAACATCGCTTCGGTCCAAGGTAGCTTCTCCATAAGCTACAATCAATATTCAGAATGCACTCAATTTTCATACAAAATTTTATAAAGATTCTTTGATCCATTTTTTTTGAAAAGGCATAAATCGAAGACGAGCCATGGCAAGTGCAAGCAAATTAGCTGTCAACAATTAACTGAACATTCAAAAATGGCCGAATTTGTTGGAATACTTTTGAAATATATGTACAAACATAACGCTACAAGCGAAATTAAAAAATGAATATACCTAACCCGTGGAAATTAAAAAGGCACGTTTTTTTTAAAACAGACCTCGTAGATACAGCATTTTTATTATGAGCTGTATACCTCGTCACACGGTGTAACCTCAACTCAGTATGTCAAACTGCTAAATAAACAAATTTTTAGCAGAGTGGCTGTATCATCAATAATATTGTCCCTCAACAAAAAATGAGGCCTTTTGCTTACCAAATATACTTGAATTTAAAATTTCAATCCCATTGGGAACTGGGATAAAGAATCTTTGAATCATACTCTCGAGAATCAATAAATTCCATAACTTGAGTCAGAATTGGTTCATTTCTACTTATAATGCTATGTACTACTGGAATAAAAATATTTAAAAAAACTATCTGTAAGGAAGAGAATATTTACAAAAGTGTCGTAACAGAATAAAAAAAATTCAAAACTGTTATTTTGCTACTGTGTGGCTGAAAGAAGAAGAGAATAGGCATATGGGGGGAATAACTTTGTGGGAATACAAAAATAACTATGCACACAAAAAATGTCAAAGCTACCAAAAACTCCTTTACTATTAAAAATAATTATTCTACTACAAATCTGTATTTTCTATCTTTTGTTCTACATTGCAGTTTCTTAGAGCCCTCATCATAAACAATCTGGTTTTTAATGTTTTTTTACAAATAAGAAACTTTTTAAAGTTATCATTCAACACTTTTACTTTTACGTACGGTAACAAAAAATAAACAGTTTTAACATAGTAAAAACTCAATGAAAAAAATTGTTACAATGAAAATTGTAAATAGTACTCAATTTTAGGATGTACACAAAGTTATAGTTACTATAGTGGACGTAGTGTTTGAAATTTACAATTACTCATAAAGAACTTTGTAATTAATTTAATCAAGTTCTTCAAAAACTATTACCAAGATTTTTACAAGATATCTAACTAAAAGTAAAATAAAAAATCTGAGTTTCTGGTAGGCAATGATATACATACAAATGGTCAGAAGAACAAGTAGTGACAAACTAAATTCTATTCCTAATCTTTTTAAAAACACCAAAAAGGCAACTGAAGGAAAGATATCTACAAAAGAATTAATAAATCAAGAGGAAGAATAGATTGGGTCTTCATGAATTTATTTGAAGACATACAGGTAAGTTTTACAATAGCATTTCTTTAGTAATTTTAAATATTAATAATTTTAATATTTTCAATATACACTTCTTCTACTTATTTCATTTCCAATGATTGATGTATGAAAACTTTTGGTTTATTTTCTTAACTGTAAGTTTAAATCTGTTTTAAGACCAACATTCATGCAATGACATACCAATACTTTCATTTATTGTTCATTTTTTATTAACATTTGATAATATTAAAACACCTTTCAAGTTACAAGAAATTTATTTTGTCGGAATCGTTTACATTAGGAAATACGTGTTTAATGAATAAGTTGCGTATTAAGAAGTTTTGTCAGTTTGTAGTGACTATTACTCTCTGTGTACAACTGGCTGTTATGACGATAGAAATTATTGATTTTAGTTTACATTTTACACAATGAAAATAGTAGTTAAGATTCGATTCTGCTTCTTAAATGAATCTATTACTATTTTACAAATTTATGACAATACTTGTGAATCTTTATGTTTCATGAATTATTAACTCCTAATCTAGAATATGTTTTGAGTAAAGAAACAATTTTCAATAAACTACTTGAATTAATTGATATTATGTTAAATCGTGAAATTATTAAAATAAACTTGAATTACAGTCATAAACTCAATGAATATAAGATTGTATAATTTAAAGTTTCCTACAATTACTGGAAAGGATAAACCATCTAAATGTGATGTCACAGATGAACAGAAAAATTAATTTTAATATAATGATGGATACAAAGATTTTATTGGTTTATCATATAGCTGATTTATATACCAGACTGCTTGGTATGTACACACAAATGAATTACTTATCAATTGAAAAACTCAATTTTTTAAGAATGTATTTCCCATATTATGGAACTACTTATAATTTTTACTGTAAGGAAATTACTCCTTTGTGTTAATATTTGCGGATTACAATATTTTGTAAAAAATATCTTCGATGTTTTGAAGTGAACACATTCACAGAATTAAAAATGGGGATATATAAACAAAATTATATGGATAATTCATAATCCAAATATTATTTCAAAAATAGTGCAAATCATAAATCTAAATGACAGATTACTAATCAAAAATCAAATTTCAGCCAGATACCTAGAAAGTTACAAATGTGACACATATGTATAACTTTTTAGCAGTAAAATCAATTTTTTTTGTCTATTACATTCGTCATTTATTAATGCCACATAAATAAAACATTTAACAATAAATTAAGGCTTAAATTTTAAAATTTGGATTGCCCTTTAATATAATAGAAATATATTTTATCACACACCATAGATAAAAAATAAACTTTGGTAAATATTAATCTATTTTATACAATAAAGAAAGTTTAAACTTTGTATATTTTAAATAAAAAATATTTCTTTAGTAATTGATTCGGTATGGCCTGACAAAAGGTTAATTATTTATATGATTGTTTATTTAAAAAAATTTTATATAAAAAAAAGAAAAAATTTCCCTTAAAAATAAAAAAAATATTAAATTTGTAAATAGCGCAGGGCCGAGAGTAGCAGAGTGGACAAACATTTATTGCTTTTAACGTACCTTGTCCAATCTGGTACTAGCAGCATGATATTTTTGGAACACATATCAATATGAAGTTATATATTTATCATGCTGCATTCCGGAGAGATAACTGTTGCCCCTAATTTGTAATTACTTTACTAGCATATGCCAGGGAAGTAAAACCCGCTGCTAAAACTTACAACGTTAGGCTTGGATGGCCTTCGAACAGATCCTCTATTATTGGATGGAATATCAATTTCTGTGTGCTCTAACTGTCCAGCCGATAGCGAGCAGTGCCTTCAGCGACACTCTCACTGGCTCTTTGTATCTCTCTCTCTCCTGAAACATTAAGTTTATTTTGTTATTTTATATAAGCGCAAGATTTCCAAAAAATTGGGCTAGGCAATTTTGCAAAATAAATATTTTTAAATCTAATTAATCTATAAGGCCTCTATCGAAGCGTATTTTTTATACTCTACAAAGTCAGTACAAGGTTTTTAGTAACACAAGTCAATACTAAAATGTCCATGCTGTATAATATGTTAGGTTTTGTGACAAAAAGGTGATTAACTTGCATTATTATTTGTTTTTTGTCAGCCATGTGCCTGCTTCATATGATGGTGAAACAAATATAAATCTCATTCAATGTATATATAGAAAAATGAATGTTTGTGTTTGTCCTTTATAGACTCAGAAACTATTTGAACCGATCATTAAGAAAAATTTGTATGTACGAGGTCCAATCAAAAAGTATCCAACCTCGTTGTGTATCGCGGCTTCTGCTGCCAATAATGAGATAAGATTTGTTTGCGACAATAGTTCCTACTATGATAAGGAAAGGTACAAAGTCTTATCTTGATCCCCCGACTGGTTCGCCGGAGATACGGGTCAGTAATGTACTGATAAGTCAAGTGCGCGTATCGATTTCACTAACTGTGAAGATGACGGAAAAAGTTGAACAATGTTTTGCATTAAATTTTGCGTGAAACTCGGAGAAAACAAAGTGAGACCATTCGGAAAATTCAGCTAGCATTCGAAAATGAGGCAATGAGTGTTTACGCAGATTAAAGAGTGGTATAACCGTTTCAAAAGTGGTCGAACCTCGGCAGAAAGTGATGCGCGTTCAGGCCGAACAAAAACAAGTCGAACACCGGAAATCATCGAGAAAGCAAAAGTTTTGATCTAAGAAAATTGTCGAATGACTGTGGAGGAAGTAAGTACTGAGTTAGATGTCAGTTTCGGATCAGCTGAAGCCAATTTTAACGGATGACCTTGGGATTGCGCCGGGTAGCCGCAAAATTTTGTGCCCCAAAATTGCTGACAGACGAGCAGAAGCAACGGCGATAGGATGTTGCCCGAGGACATGCTGCAATGTTGTGAGGATGATGCGGACTTTTTGACATCGATAATAACTGGAGACGAAATTTGGTCTATGGAAATGACCCTGAGACCAAAAATTTCAGTCATCACAATGGCAGTCTCCCCAGGATCCCTCGGCCAAAAAAAAAAGGGCAAGTTCGAAGCAATGACAAAGTGATGCTTACTGTTTTTTTCGACCACCCGTGGAGTTGTGCACCATGAATATGCCCCTGAGGGTCAACACTGTGAATGCACAGTACTATTTATGTGTCCAACGTCGTCTCCGAGATGCGATTCGCCGCAAAAGACCTGACTTGTGGGCGTCTCAAAATTGGCGGCTACACCACGACAATGCGCCAGCTCATTCTTTCCCAGCTCATTCCAAACTTTTTTGGCGAAACACCGGCACTCCGCAAGTTCCTCAGCCTCCGTCACTCTCCAGATATGGCTCCATGCGATTTTTGGCTCTTCCCCCACCACAAAAAACCATTGAAAGGCACCAGATTTGAAAGTCGAGAAGCAAATTATGAAAAAAACGACGGCTGATTCCATGGCGATGCCGAAAAGTGATTTTCTCAAAGACTGCTTTCCAGAAGTGGAAACGTCGCTGGAATCGTTGTGTTGCTTCTCAGGGTGCTTATTTTGAAGAAAATTAACGCCCGCTTTTTCATGGTAACTTCAGTTTTACGTTGCACCAAAATGGGTAGGATACTTTTTGATTGACCACTGTATATGTATTTTTCCCACGTAGAAGGTTTATATGCTATGCCCATTGATGTAACTCACCACCAGGAGGCGCTGTAAAATATACAAGTTATCAAAGCGCCCTGCACATTGTAAACTACAATTACGAGATAGTTGTGTATAATAACCACACACTATAGAAGGCGCTAAGTTTTTATGGATATTTTCTTTCAAATGAATTCCTGTTTGGCCTTATAAGCTTGAATGTTAGACCACTTTTAATATTAAATACATGTACGTGTACAATGGCTATAAACATACACACTTTTCACACAGGCATACACTTAGGCAGATTTTCTTGATAGTGTCAAAAAGGTAAACTCTACATCGGCGTTGATAATATAATTCACTTGAACCAGAAGTGCTCATGACACGAGCAAAGCTTACAAAAAGCGTGTGAAAACCGCGGGGAACATCTAGTATTAACAGTAGTTCTAAGAAAATCAAACATATTTTAAAGTGGTTTGTAAACATATTTAGAATTTTTTAAATATAACCTGTTAAATGTATTTTACCCAAAAATACATGACCTAATTAATTACATTTAAATTTCAAAAAAAAAATTGTTGAGCAAAATAAAAAGATGATGACATTCAACCATGCATGCAAGTGTTTTAAATTGACAGAATATACTTTGTAAGCAATTAAACATTTTAAAATCCCTACTAAAACATTTAGTATTCTTTACAAAACATTGTATTTTGAGTCATTCAAAAAAATTAACTTAAGACCAAGTACTTGTTTTTGGACTACACTACACATTCCTTCAGTTTTATAGTTCATCAAAATTTTACATTGGATGCATATTAGACTTTTCAGGGTAATTCTTCTACTGTTTTTAAACCATCATTTAAACATTTTATTTTATTTCATATATATAGAATATATATATATATATATATAATAATTATAATAAATATGTAAGCAAAGTCTGCAAGAAAAATTATAATTATTAAACATCTAAAACCGTTATTAATTACCATATTACATTGATGCAGTGTAGATAATATAGAACATTATAAATAAAAATAATAAATAAATAAAACAGAATACATAACAACACATGATGAAAAATGTGAAATTTATAAATATAAAAATGAAGTAGCTAAATCTGTTTTAAGATGAACAACGGCATACTACTCTACTTACATAGTCATTGAGCATATTTATAACGGTTTTGAGCCGAGGATGAGTTCTCTGGGAATCAGACCACTGGTCTCCAAAGACCCAACCGTTCTCTAACTTCTTGCTGGCCCAAGCGTCGTGGTAGTGCTCTGTGAGAACTTCTGGACAATTGAGTTGAGATCGTTGTTTAACACCACACTAAAATGGAAACAAATATAGTTTTTTTACATTCTCTCCAACGTTGAAATCAGGTCTAAAAAATACTTGAACCAGTGTGAATATCATAAACTTATATTGGAGACAAAAATACTTGGCAAGGTTTCATATACTTAGTTTTTTAATGAATTATTTAAGTATTTTTTTATTATGCTATTATGATAATGTACACAAAATTTATCTTCAATGAATAATGAGATTTTCAAAACAAAAGTATTGAGCACTTTGGCTAGATTCCAACATGCTAGAAATGTCGACAAATTGTTTTTTTAAAAATTTTGATTTTAATTTAAACTAGGAGCTATCACAGTGAAATTAATAAGAAATACATTTTAAGCCAAATTATAAATATGAAAGCAAATTTGAAAATACTAAAATATTAGTATGAAATTTTTTTATAAAACATGGTTTGGAAACAAAAATATAAAGAGAAAGATAAAAAAGACAGTTTATTCCACAAAGTAAGGAATGTAAATTCCAACTGCTTGAGAACTGAAAAATAACAGGATGTTGTGGGTCGCTGCCATCCCAAAATCCCAAAGTTGTATTAGGACCTTATCTGTCAGTTTCACTGTATTACACAAGATATGTGATCGGGAAAGTGCGACTCTTGCAAATATAACTATTTTGGAGACAACACAAATTGAATTACTGCTGTGCTTTTTTTATAATGAACTCAGTTTTAACTGAAATTAATTATAAAATGATAGCTTAACACCAGCTTTTGGAATGGGTGATGTAAATGCTCACCAACCTGATTGTTGGTCAATCATTTGAGATTTCTTGGTGCATATTGTGTTGCTAACTGATTTTGTAAATTAAAAATGTAAACAGTATTTATATATAAAATGTAACTGGATATGTGTTTTAATTAAAAAAAGAGATTTTATCATGGTATACAACCACTTTCAATGAATTTTAACCATGTGCTCATTATAAAATGATTTCACTGGTTTATTAATAAATATAAAATTAAAATTTGTTTTCATAAAGACAAAAAATATGTTCTTGCATGATTTTAGATGAAATTATAAAACATTTGTTTATTAACCCTTTTCCATACAAGAGGCCCAAATCGACTTGCTGCTAAATGCCACCAGCGCAAAAACAAAAAGTACTTTATTTATCACCTTAATAAAATACCTTTGAAATTCATTGTGGTACTTTAGTGAGCATTAGTTTTAAAGGCACGTTTTTAAAGCTTTAAAACAGCATTAAACACATAATTGTAGCTTAAAAGATAACTTTTTGTATGAAGTCAAAAGCTAACCAATATGTTTTTTCTTGAGCAACTGGATAAACAGGTCTCGCTAAGAGGACATCGGCACTACTTAATGCGTACAGGAGAGAGTTGACAATTGTACATGTAACTGTATTAGGCACATGCTGGAAAGTTACTATACAATATTAATATAGTGCGTAAATGTTTTGAATCAACAGCTCAGATTGTTTGTAGATGGAATCTAACCTGGAAAAGTGTTTGATAGGCTCAGGATTGTATGGACCATCTGTGGACTCTGCAGCAGTACTCTTGGCACCATAATACTCCTCATCGTAGTTCTTGGACAGAGAGTAGTCAGGGGTCAAGGCACAGCCGATAGCAGTCCAGACATGGCAGAGCTTTGCCAAACAGTTCAGGGTCATAGTCCTGCAAAATGTTTTTTTAGTTAGAATCAATACAAAATACCAAAATATCTACAACAGAGAATAAGAGTAATTTTTGATACACAGAGACTGAATGTGTTAAGTACATCATATTATAAGGCATTATGTTTTGACAATTTTTTAGTATTTTTATTTATAATTTTGATACGTTTTTCCCAAATTAAAAGAAAATTAAAAAGTAGTAAAAATCGGGTAAAGAAAAAAAATCCAAGTAACGCTATAAGGAAAACTAAAGATCAAACTATGAAATCTGTTCTGACAAAAAAAGAAGAGATAAAAAAAATTTAATTACTATGAAAATTTATTAGTATAAATACTAAAAATTTCAGTTAAGACTACTTGGAAAACTACAAATAAAGAATTTGGAAAGAGATAAAAGATACAGATGGCATAGAATTTGTGAAATAAAAAGTTTATCATAAACTAAAACTTATTATGGTACCATAATTTACCATAGTAAAAGTTCCAGTATAAAAGTTCCATTTTAGTGAAACAGTAAAAATGGCAGGAATTATTGGCGGAATTGGTGACATTCGACAACAGTGCAGAAACTTGGAATTCGTATGTTGAACGATTTGAATTATTCGTTGACTGTAACAGTATTAGTGACGACAAAAAGGTTAGTACGTTTACTAACAGTCGTGGGTGATGAAAACGTACAGTTTTGTTTACGAGATTTATGTACGCCGGAAAAAACCTTCAGTGAAAAAGTTTGATGAATTAGTGAAGTTAATTCAGGACCATTTGTACCCGAAGCCATCATTCATAGCTGAAAAGGTACAAATTCAGCAAAAGGAATCAAACAGGAAGGAGAATCAGTCGCAGAGTACATCGCCAGCCTCAAGAAGTTGTCTGCATACTGCGAGTTTGGCGCATCCCTCAACGACTATCTCAGAGACAGACTGGTGAGCGGCATCAGGAGTGAGTCGACCAAGCAGAGGCTGTTGGGAGAGACCACCCAAACCTTCGACCAGGCTGTGAAAATCGTCTGCTCAGTGGAAGCGGCGGAGAAGAATGCGGCGGCATTGACAGTGAACGGCGGCAGCCGGGTCCAGCGGATGGCAGCGCATCACCACCCACATGTGAGAGTCGGCGGCAGCGCGAGCTACAACGCAAGGCACGAAGTCAAGGTGCAGTGTACGTGCTGTGGGCAGTGTGGTCACTATAGGAAGCAGTGCAAATTGTTTGGTGTTGTGTGTCACAAATGTGGTAAAAGAAATCACATATCTAAGGTATGTCGATCTACTGAAATTAGTAAGTTACCAGACAATCAGCTTTCGAAAGTTAAGAAAGGTATATCTTATCAGTCTAATTTTCAAAACAAGAAAAACAAAGATTATAAGATACATAATTTTGTAAATGATAGTTCAGAACTGTCAGATTCAAATAATTCTAAGAATTATGTTCAGAGTGATGAAAAATCTTGAGAGTTATGTCGAGGACATACAGAATTTATTTAAAGTAAATGAAACTCACTGTGAAAGAATTAGAGTTGACCCAATTAAGATTAAAGTCCTAGTGCAAGGTCGAGAAAACCATATTTGAAGTTGATACTGGAGCTAGTGTCACAGTGTGTAGTGAGGATTTTTATGAAAATAATTTTAGTTCTTGTAAATTGTTTAGAAAACGACCTAACTTTGAGTTTCGTACACTAATGAACCTATTATACCTGTGGGCAAAGTTAATGTTGATGTTTGCTATGAGAAAATACATAAATGCTTAGATTTGTATGTGATTAGAGGAGGTTCACATCCTTTAATGGGTCGTGATTGGCTTAAAGTACTGGGAGTTGACATTTCGTTTAAAAATAACTTGTGTGTTATAAACAGACCTATAGATAACAAGGCTAACTTCGAGACAATGACGTCCGAGCTAACTAATCAATTTCCAGAAGTGTTTCACTGAGAAACTAGGTCAGTATACAGGCGAACCAGTAAAACTAAATCTAAAAGAAAATGCTAGACCTAGTGTATTTTAAGCCAAGACCGATACCATTCTCATTGAAAAGTAAGGTAAAAAAAAGGAACTACAACGCTTAGTTGACGAACAAGTGTTAATTCCAGTAAGCAGCTCGGAATGGGGAACGCCCATTGTACCAGTATTAAAAAAAAGAACGGTGAAATTAGGCTATGTGGAGACTTTAAAGTTACTCTAAATCAGTATCTAGAAGTAGACAAGTACCCTATACCTAGAATAGAAGATTTATTTTGCAAATTTACAGCATGGAGAACGTTTCTCTAAAATAGATCTTAGTCAAGCCTATATGCAATTAAAGTTAGATAGTGAGTCACAAAAATTATGTACAATTAGCACGCATAAGGGTCTTTTCTCATATTGTAGAATGCCTTATGGAATCTCATCAGCCCCAGGCATATTTCAAAGAGTTATTGAACAATCTTTGCATAATTTAGAAAGGCATATCAGTGTTCATGGATTGATATTCATTATCACCGCACCTAATAACGAAACTCATGTAAGTAGGTTGCAAGAGGTTTGTAAACGCCTGAGTGAAAAAGGATTTACCGTAAAGAAAGATAAATGTACGTTCTTTGTAGACAAAATCGAGTATCTTGGTTTTAGTATCGATAAAGATGGACTGCAAACCTCTGAATCTAAAATTAAAGCTATAAATCAAGCACCTGTACCTAAATCTGTCACTCAAGTCAAAGCTTTTATTGGCTTGGTAAATTATTAATGGAAAGTTTATCAAAAATTTGTCAACAATCTTGAGTCCGTTGTACAACTTGTTAAAAAATGACGTGCCATTTGATTTGATGAAAAATGTCTCAAATCATTTAGCCATGTCAAGGATGTTTTGACTAAAGCACCAGTTTTTGGCGCATTATGATTCAAAGTTGCCTGTAAAACTAGCAGTAGACGCAAGCTCGACAGGGCTGGGCTGCGTACTTAGTATCATAACCCCTGAAGGCGTTGAGAAACCTATTGCATACCACTCTCGTACTTTATCACCAGCAGAATGACAATATTCACAAATAGATAAGGAAGCTTTAGCAGTAGTATATGGAGTAAGGAAATTTCATCAATATTTGTATGGCCGAAAATTCACATTGTGTACTGATCACAAACCTTTAATTAGCATATTTGGACCGAAAAAGGGTTTACCTGTTTTCGCAGCAAGCCGATTACAAAGATACGCATTATTTTTTAAGTGGATACAATTTTGATGTACAGTATGTAAGGTCAGAAAAGCATGGTAACGCAGACGCATTATCACGCTTACCATTAAGCACTAAACACGTTGTAAATAATAACAATGAACCAAAGGTAGAAAGGTACCTATTTACACTGTATCGCTGAAAGTTCAGTAACCTTTAACTTTTGAAGTTGTAAAAGCTGAAACCCAAAATGATCCTATTATAAAACAAATACATAACTATGTGAATGTAACGGATGGCCAAATTTTTTGTCAGGAGAGAATAGGGAATTGTTACCTTATTTCCAAAGGAAGGACGAGCTAACAGTTGAGCATGGCATTGTTATGTGGGGATATAAAATTGTTGTTCCTAACAAGTTGCGTAGCTACGTATTAAATGAGTTACACGCGAGTCACTTGGGAATTGTAAAAAATGAAGTCAGTAGCAAGATCCTATATTTGGTGGCCAAATATAGATGAAAACATTGAAAGCCTAGCGAACAATTGCTCTTCCTGTCTTATGGAACGTTCTAGTCCTAGTAAGAGTAATCTACATGTTTGGCACTATCCATCTATGCCATGGGAAAGATTTGCATATTGATTACTTGGGTCCTTTCAAAGATAAGACCTACTTGGTAGTAATTGAAGCTTACACTGAGTGGTTGTAAGTATTTGAAGTAGGCTCTAACTTCAGCTAAGCTAGCTATAGAAAAGTTAAGAGAACTATTTTCTAGATTTGGATTACCTGTCACTATCCATAGTGATAATGGACCACCATTTACCTCAGTTGAATTTAAAAATTTCATGCAACTTAATGGTATAAGACATTACATTTTCACCAGCTTATCATCCTCATCTAATGGTCAGCTGAGAACTCAGTAAGTATGCTAAACGTAAAATAAGATTGGCTTTTCAAGAAAATATTGATACTAAAGTAGCCTTGAATAGGATGTTATTTGATTACAGAAACTCCGTTCATAGCACTACTAACGAGACACCTGCCAAATTAATGTTTAATAGACCACTATGATGCAGGCTAGATTTACTCAGACCTAATATAGCCAGAACTGTGCAATTAAAACAGGACAAACAAAAAGAATATTTTGGCGGTAGAAAAACGAGAATTCTATTTCCTAATCAATCTGTATTAGTGAGAGATTATCGCTCTAAAGACAAATGGATAGAGGGCATTGTAATAAAACAGTTAAATAATGTGATGTATTCCTGTTATGACAAAAACTGTGGAGTAGACATATTGATCAGCTGATAGGACTACACAGTAGTATTGTTGACAGTGACAGTCAAATTCCACCATCTCAGGACCGTACAGTTGCGGAGCGAGAGACAGGCGCTCATTGTCCGCCAACTCCAAGCCCAGTCAGAATTAGAAACACTGACCTCACTAGATCAGCTGGTCTCTCCCCCTCCTCACCGCATCATACCTCTCCATGTCACATCACTACCCCTCATTCTAGACCACGTCTTTCTCTACCCTCACTGTTCCTTCTCCTGTCACTAGAACAGCTGATCATACAAAACAGATACCCAACTCGTGTTAGGAAACCTTAGAGAAATTAAACTTGTAAATAAACTTACAGTACATAAGGATGACATTTAATAATGATATGTGTTATTTATATTTAAATGTGTTTATTATATATTTATTATTACACTTGTATTGTTTAATTTATCTATGACTTTGTGTGAATTCAATTTATTTTTGAAATTTGGAAGGGAGGAAATGTAATGTATTGAATTACAATAATAATTATAATAATAATTATTATACATATTATAAATTGTTACTGGCAAGTTAAAGCCACAGCCAAAGACCAACTGTATGATCTATGATGCTGTGACGTCATATGGGGTGATTAGTTTGAATAAATGCCATTGGCTGTTCTCATCACGCCACCAGATCGTACCACCTACACTTCCAGTGTCCTGCCCTTGTCCTCTCTCTCTGTTTACCCTCCAACCTTAACCGAGCACAGTCGATGATGTAAACTAATTCAGTCTTTTATTCCGATTCCCCGTAACCCGTACACAACACAGTACATGTCAACTCTTTAATGATTATTGTATGGTTGATAGTGTTAGACAGCCTAGTTAAACTTTTATGTGATTTAAATAATGTTACACTTTTAGCCAAAGTAGTTATATACTAATTTCACTTCACTCCAATTACCTTCTGAAAAATTAGAAAAAGTGAATTAGTGATAGTTATATTAATCATTTTATAATAAATACTCAATAGGATAACCAATAACGCACATCATTTTATAATGAATATTCAACAGGATACCGATAACGCACATAATTTTATAATAAATATTCAACAGGATACCAATAACTTACGTCATTTTATAAATAAATATTTCAACATGATCCAATTATATATGTGAATTATAAATTAATTGAATTACATTCTCTATAATTTCAAATATTTTTCTTGTATAATTGGAACATTATAAAAATTAAACCATGTTACAAAAGTGGTGACTGAAAAGAAATTGTCAAATTGTTTAATCTTTTGCTATGTGCCTTTTCAAAAATGTGTTATATAGTAAACCTATTGTGTTTTGCTACAAATCTCAAAATTGCTCTAAGACTATAGTTTTACTAAATAAGTAGCAATGTTTGTGTGTAGCTTTAGAGAAAAGAAGGTTTGTTGCTAACTTTGGAGTTCATTTTTTGTGAATAAATTATTGATTGTACTAATAACAAAATTAATAGACATTCATATAAATGACTAAGGGTTTCAAAAATATCTCATGAAATATTACTTAAAAATATTAATTTGTATTGAGATTAAAGATAGATTGGGCTGGTTTTGAACTATATCTTATTGGTGGACAAAGAGTATATAGCAATTGACCATGCAAATAGTTTTTAATTAATTAATTACCTACTCTTCCATAAACAAATGATTTAAAATATGAGTACCCCAGAACCAATATTCAAATTCATATATTTTTATTCATTACTGTAATAGGCTACATAAAGAAAATGCTGATTGAATAGAGTCATTGCATTTGTTTAAATACGATTAAAACATATTTTACTCAAAATGTTAGGGCTAATACAAATATTAGTAATGAAAAATGTAAACAATATTATTATTTGCTGTTGGGAATGTAAAATTAGCTCATTTTTGATACTGAATTTTGCTCTAGCCCTTAACAAATTCTTTGTAAATGTCTTCAGACATTTATAAATTCATGACCCTCTTATTCAGTTTTAAAATATACTGTTTAAAAAAACAATCAACAGAATGCTGTGTTACCATTTTGGATAGAGAGTCAAAGATGTTGCTGAAGAGCATCATGGTCAGTCCTCTTCTCCTCATCACTAGAGGCACCATAGAGACCTTGTCCACCTGTAGAACCGTAGTACTTGGCGCACCTGTCGTAGTGGAGCATCAGCAACTGTGCACAACAAACCGCTTGTGTTAGCATCAGCATTAGTAACCTGGTCCATAACCCTATGTAACCTAGTGCATAATAAACACCCGGTGTGGTATTAATTTTAGAGTCATGTCTTAAACCATCTTTGCTCTTAAAAGAATTAAAGTAACCGGCTCATCATCCGCCTTAAGGATTGGCCTATTTTGCCCTTTTTGACTCTCATCTGCGATATGGAATCGCTCTATGGGGTGGATCCTCGATTGGCAACCTCCAGAGGATATTAATTCTTCAAAAGCGAACAAGAAGAGTTATGGTCGACCTCTCTCTCATTTTGACAGCTGTAAAGATGCTTTTAAGGACCTAGAAATACTTACAGTTACCTCAATCTACATAATGGAGGTTCATTATTTATGCTTCAAAAACAAAAATGGTTGAGAAATGAGGAGGGTACACACTCATCAAACCAGGGAGCTCAGGCATATCACCTACCAGCTCAAAGGAACCACTCTCTACACCAAAAAGCCATTGTTTGTTTGGAGCCAAGCTTTTTAACAAATTTCCCGAAGATCTTAAAAAATTGTAAACCAAAGACACTGAAAGACAGCTACATGACTGGCTGGTAAAGAAGTCCATCTACAGTATGGAAGAATTCTATTGTATCCTCGACCATTTAATTATTGTCCTCTTGGTTTAAATTTATTCTATTGTAATTTATAATAAATTTATTCTTTCCACTATTAATTTATCTTGTCACAAGTATTCTGTTCTCAGTGATCATGAATAAAGATTTTTGTATTCTATATTCTGTTCTGCAGATGGACTAGTTTTTAAAATCTCAGGAAAGGGGTCACGTAATCTTATAAAAAAAATATGCACCTTTACTTTTTGTGCTACATTTTCTTTTTGAAAATTTGTATTTTTAAATATTCCACTACTAATATTAAAAACGCCTCATTTATCACTACACTTAACATACTTGTATAAATACTTAGAAATAAATTACTTAAGTATGTAGATATTTCAAACTAGAATTATACTTTAAGTTTTAAAACAATAACTGCCAGCACATCATCATAAAACCAGTAAATTTAAAGATACATACCCGGCAAAGCAACCGTAGTATATTCTGACAGCTTTGATACGTCCACAGTCAATTTCCTCAGCAATTTCAGCAACATGCTAGGTTGCATTTGGCTGAAAATATATGCATTAAATCAGCTCATTTTGAGAACATCTCTTATAAGTTATAATAAAGATTAGAATAATTAAAGAGCATGGATTGTATTCTGTTTGGAAATGGTTATAATCCAATAAGTGATAGAAATCATTAAGGATCAGGCCATGGCCTTCCTAAAAATCGTGCCATTGTCTATTTGTCTGTACAATAAACTATTAATAGAAAGGTCCTAGAGACTTTTAACGAGTTCTTCTTGGTCAAAGGAAGGTTAATATTGATTTTGGGGTGAAAAGGTCAAAGGACAGTCCGTCCGTCTGTCTGCCTGACTGTGTGATGCCTCTTGATAGAAAAAGCCAAAGATACTTGAATTTTGGTACATTTGTCTTGGTCCAATGAAAAGCTTTATTGATTTTTGGGATCAAAAATTAAAAAAGGTGGTTCATCCATTTGTCAAACCATCTGCATGTTAACTCACTCATTATATTGTGTTGGGTCGTTACTGTGTCATATCGTTTTATTCTTTCTAGGAACGCCTTGGGGAAAATAGTGTATAGTTTAAGCTATAGATTGCTTTTAACAGAACAATTCATGAGATTCCACCACTGATCAACTGATTCACTGATTGAATAATCTCATACGACTGGATTCAGATATTTTTTATTTGTATCTTTCTAGGTAAACCATAAAAAAACATAAAAATAAATTACAACACCCAATAATACTTCAGGTGCAAAGTGACTAAGTCATGCGAGCTGGATTGTTGAATTTCACAATATACTGTGGCAACTTGGGATTGTACAAAATTCACTAACCTGTAATCATGTTAATTAAATATCTATGTTAATACTGAATTTGAATATGTACTAAGTATACTTATCTTATCTACACGGTTAGGAATCCAGAATATAATGACTGACCTTGTAAGGGCAACAAGGAAGTCAGATACAGCCTCTCTCTGACCCATTAGTCAGCATCCTGTTTTCTTGGACAGCCTGTACACAGTATGCAGGGTGGCATCCAGCAAAGTTGTGGCATAGTTGTCCGTCCCTCTGTGGTAGAACTTTGAGTAATGGGAGATGAGTAAAATGGAAGCACAGAGTTGCCAATGTACCGATTCCATCCAGACAGAGCCATGTCCGACTCCAACCCAGTCATTCTCAGGCATACATAAGATGCGAGACATTTACTATGTTATATGAAAACTTGAAGTGGAGAGATAAGTCATCTGAAATCCATAATCTACCGGTGATTTACAGTGAAATTGTTTTTTTGCTAATGATCTGATGGAATTGGTGTAAAAGATTGGTTAAGGCAGTTTCATTGAAAGATGGGCCAAATATCCATGACCATAAATATGGAAACGGGAGGCCTTCAAACAAAATTTTACAAGTTTTTGAGAACTTCTTTGCTTCTGAGATTGTGGACCGGTGTGCTTAGGTTATAAAATTTGGTATTCCCGATT
>NW_025778518.1:0-76434 GCF_021130785.1 Homalodisca vitripennis
TTTACTACTAAAAATAAGGAAGGTAATAGGGAAATTCAAGACGAATTGAACGGCGAGATATTAGAAGAATTTTGTGGTTTAAGATCAAAGATGTACTCGTACAAATATCTAGACAAAAATCCAGTTAGGTGTAAAGGAATTAAGAGAAGCGTTGTAAATAAAACAATAAATATCGAAAACTTGAAGAGATGTTTGTTCGAAGATAAAGAAGAATTTTGGGAGATGACTGTAATAAAAAGCTATAAAACATGAATTGTACACAGTTACCATAAACAAGCTGGCACTGAACGCTAAAGATGATAAGAGAATCGTTCTAAGAAAATAAGATCGATACAGTACCTTATGGCTATAAAAATGAAGCAAAATCTGATATATTAGAATGAGTTAAATAAACTTGGAAACTTTGACATGTGTAAAATGGAAGATGATTTGATTCACTGCCACAAATGCAAGAAAAAAACGAAAAATATAGATTCTAAAAATCGTTCAAACTCAAAACGGGTTGTATAGAATTGCAGCAAAATGTTCAAAATGTAAGACAAATAAGAGTAAATTTATATAAAGAATCCAAATGAAAAACAAGTAAAGAAAGAATCTAAGAATAAGGAAGAAATCGAGATTGAAGCTAGAGAAATTCATGCACCGGTACGAAAAAGTTTAAAAAGAGAAATTTATAACATTAGGAATTGACGATTTAGGGCAGGCAGATTTAGTTATAATGTCTAACTATTCAGATCAAAATGATGGATTTAAGTATATGTTAAATGTTATTGATACTTTCTCAAATTTGCTTGGTCAAAGAGCTATCAAAAGAAAAAACGGCAAGGATATTTCAAAAGCTTTCGAAGATATAGTAAAAGATGCCATAAGGATCAATCACAAACCTCCAAACTTACTTCATACAGATAAGGGTTTAGAGTTTAAAAATAAAGAATTTAAAACGATGTTTTGAGAAAATACAACATTAAGATTTATCATACTGAAAACGAAGAGAAATCAAGTATTGTAGAGAGATATAAAGAACTCAAAATGAGAGAATGAAAGTAATTTTTGGAGATTAAATAAAAACTTTAAATGGATCGATATTCTTCAAAAAAATCGTTAAAGAATATATAACGATACTGTTCATAGCACAATCAAAATGAAGCCTAAAGACGTAGATAAAGATGCAGAAAAAAGAGTTATTAGAGTCGGTTTTTTAGTATGTTCCACCAGAAATTCACACGAAAACTAAATTTAAAGTCAATGATCATGTAAGAATTGTTAGTAAAAAACAAACATTTTCGAAACAAATATAAGAACAATTGGGCAAGAGAAATCTTTGTGATTTATCAAATTAATAACACAGATCTGTAACTTATAGTATAAAGATTTAAATAATGAAGAAATAACCGAAAGTTTTATGAATATGAATTGGAGAAAGTCAAAGATTTTTTTCTATATTAAATGGAGGCCCAAAAGAAATGTTCAATGTGCAAAGAATTAAAAGGTTTTGAAGAATTTTATAAAGATAAGAGTAGAAAAGATGGAATTATTTATAATTGTAAAGATTTTTATAGGAGTATCATAAAGAGCTGTATGATAAAAATAGAAAAATTAACTTTGGAAGAGAAAGAATGTCTTAAATGTAAAGAAACTAAAAAATTTCAGAGTTTAAATAGTGATCACTATAGTAGAGATAAGGAAGACTCATATTGTAAAGATTGTGTAAAAGAAAATCACCATAGATTATATTATGAAGATACTCAATTGTAATGTGGAAGAACTATAAAATGGTTAAATAATTATCAAAATACATTTACAAAACAAAATATATAATTCGAGAGTTTAATAAAATTTAATAACATTTTCATCGTGTAATTTAGATATTCTATAAATCAGTCGAGATTCTGCCATATTTGTAGTAAAATGATTTCCGTTGTTTATAAAATATTCAAAGATTCTTTCCTTTTTGGTTGTAGAGATTTATACTATTTGGATCTCCTTGTCTTAATAAAATTTCCATTTCTGGGTAATCAATTTCAAGTTCTTTCAATCTTTTCGGTATTTCTCTCTTTTGAGCTCTGATAACGTAATAAGGATATTCCCATGTGATTCTTCTTAATTAATACAAAAACATGGTGTTTTTTTCTTAGCAAAATCTTTACAAAACAAGGTCTGGTTTCATTAAGTCAATTTTTACACTTTGTTTTGCGATTATTTCCGTTTTTATTTCATCTTTTAATTTGCAAGTGTTTTAATTCGTCCTCTAAATATTTAATCTTGTTTTCAAGTTTGTTACACACCAATTTACGAATGCTTGGTAAAACATCTCTCGTAACCCATTGTTGAAAAGCTTTTTGCTTTTTTTATGAGATCTTAAAATTAACGAAAAAAGTCCTGATTCATTAATGAAAATAGTATCTTTGTGAATATTTGCGAGGTGGCCCTCGAGGGCTTCCTTATCTTTTAGATAAAAGTATTGAGATTTGTCACCTTCATCGACATTATTTCTAATCGCTTTTTCTGTATTGTTATATTCAATATTTCTGCAACATCTTTAGCCTTAAACCAAAATTCATTATTTTCGTCAACAATTGTTTAAAATTTCTTTATTATTGAATTTTAGTTGATTATTTCTTAGATCTATGGACTGACTCCATTTAGATAGAAAAAATTTAACAAGCAATTTTTATTTTGAGAGACCTGGTTTCATTAATTAAAACAGTACAGGGATGAAGATTGTTAAGGGGCCATTGAATAGACCCTTGTTTTTTTAAGTAAAAATATTGAATTTTGTCATCATCATCAAAGTTTAATATGATTGCTTGTTCTAGTGTTTTCATATTTAATATTTCTGCAACATCTTTCGCTTTAACCAGATCACATTGTTTTCGTCTACAATAGTTAAGATATTCGTGTTATCGAATGTAAGTTGGTTTATTGAGCAGATCCACAAATGACTCCATTTAGAAAGAAAAAATTTAACAAGCAATTATTTGAGTGTAAAGTCCAGATTCATTAATAAAAATTGTAATAGGATGTAATGTTTGTAAGAGTCGCGATTCGATACCCTTGTCAGAACGTATGTTTTTGAATATTTTCTCGGGGTCTATGGGATAGACTCCAGTGATTTATACATTTAAGGGCTATTTTCTCGTCATTATCGTCATTTTAATCTAATCGCCTCTCATCAATCTTAAATAAATTGTTGTTTTCCCTCATTATTTAATAAATTTCCCTCAGAGTCTTGAAACAGTTAAGACGATTTTTTGAATTCTTTTCATATTTTTTCTAATTGGAATATAATCGATTTCATTCGGTTTTTTCACTGATTTTTGATCCATAAGCAACATTTGGGAAAAAAGTGTACAAAATTCAGATTCTTTGTGTAAATGTTCGGTCATGATTTTCAAAACTAGGTTCAACGAGATTGCAGTGCACTTCAATTACATCAAAACGGTCTAAATTTTGGCGTTTTATTTCCTAAATATACCTGATTTGGCTCAATAGTTTCTTGAACAAACCCTAACAAAATCTACAATAATTGCTGAAAACATTATTCTTACTGGTGATTTTATTTGAATTTTATTATAAAGATAATTTTTTTGCATTTCATAACTTGTTTTCGTCAAAGTTTAAAGATTTATCTGATTGTTTGAATGTTTTCAGATAATTTTTAAGGGAATTTTTTATTTGATCGAAGGTATAATATCCTTTGTTTTAAACCATAATATTTTGTTATGTTCTTCTCACTAAATCCTATGCAATAAGGAGAACTTTCACTAATATTTATTTACAAAATGTCAGAAAAAAAAAACCGCTTAAACCGATAAATTAATTTGATTCTTCCCTCTAAGTGTATAGGATGTTCCAAGTTTAAAACTAATTTAGGAGCTTTTCTGAAGTCAACTTGAACAGCTTCATTTTCGCAAGCGTTGCTTCAAGATGAAAATCTTCTATTTAAATGGAGAAATTTTTAAAGCAAAAAAGATCAGATAATAACTTCAAACGTTTGAAGAAAATAAGAAAGATCAACCAATCAGATTGTTAATTGTTGGTTCAAGTGGATGTGGAAAAACAACTTTATTATTGAATTTTATCTACAATAGGTTGATTCCTTATTCCAATTTGTATGTTTTTAGTAAATCTTTAGAACAAGACGCATATAAAAAATTACAAGAAAGATTTGAGAATATTGAGAAGAACTTAAACAAAAAAAAATATATCACATTTTTATAATGCTTCCGAGGACATAGTTCCATTAAGCGAATGTAAACCGAATTCTTTAATCGTTTTCGATGACTGTATTTTAGAAAATCAAGACGTTATTAAGGAATATTTCGTAATGTCTCGTCACAAAAATATCTCTTGTATCTATCTTTCTCAATGCTTTTTCAAAGGTTGATAAACAAGTTTTAGAAATAATTTGAATATGCTGTGTGTTTTTTAAGCAAGGACGATCACTATTCGAGAAAGATTTACAACAATTATGTGGGATCTGATATGAGTTTTAACCACTTTTTATTGAGTTATGTGATAAAAATTTGGAAGGAAGACTACGGATTTTTAACAAATTAATCTAAACTTTGAAGCCTAAAAATGGTAAATATTTGAATAAATTTTTCCAATATAAACGTGTGATAATCTAGTTGTTTTCATGTTTTTTACGTTCACGTTTTACGTTTCGTGTTCTCGTTTTTACGTTCCACGTTCAACGTTTTACGTTTCACGTTCACGTTTTTACGTTCCACGTTTCGTGTTCTCGTTTCGTGTTCACGTTTCCACGTTCCACGTTCACGTTTTACGTTCGTGTTTCACGTTCGTGTTTCACGTTCCACGTTCATGTTTTACGTTCCGTGTTCACGTTTCGTGTTCACGTTTCCACGTTCCACGTTTACGTTTCAAAATTTTTCCATAAATAAATGGCGAAACGTAACTTCAGAAAGAAGCAAAAAAACTTGATCAAATAGAAAAGAAATTAATCAAAGAAATTTAAAGAACAGATTCGAATTGATGAAAAAGAACAAGAATTTATTCAAAAAATTAATCAACCTGTAACATCTGCAATAAAAAATGTTGAGGGGCAAAATTGAAAATGTTTTAAGCGATAATCAAAATTTGATGAATTTGGTTCCAGTTGTTACGACAATTTGCTGATATTTCGATACCAGAATCTGAGTTTGAATTGCCAAAATTACCATCTTCAACACCATTTAGACCTCGAATCATTGAAGACTCTACCATAGTTGAACCAAATAAAGTCCTGGAACAACGGATATAATAATTGGTGTGAAATTGGTAAAAAAATTTCTTCCTAGAGCAAAGGATGATAAATTTGGTCTGTATTGGGACAGAAAAAAAGAAAAGTTTTATGATTGGAAAATTTACCCGTGAATTTTGAGCATAATGATATCATTATTAATGAAAAAACATTATGAAGGAACTCAAGGTTTATGGAGATTATTAACAGGCACTGATGTTCCAAAAGACGGTTTATATTCTGAAGAAGACTTGAAAAAGTATACTGAAATTTTTATGGAAATCTGATTCAATTTACAAAAATAATGATCCATCAACTAAGAAACCAAAGTCAAGTTAAAGGTAAAAAAATATCTCAATTTGATTAAACCAATTTGGGAAAAAAGAATCGAAGGATCAGGTGTGAGAAAAATACAGTGATAATAAGATTTGAATACAGATATATCGACGATTTGACAAAAACTCGATGGAATTATTAATTATATTTATGCTCAAGAAACAGGCTGGAAACAACAATTTTTTGAACGAAAAGAAAGCGATTTATTTAAAGATTTTATTTCGTAACAAACTTGACGAAAATGATGAAAAAACCTGATGGAATTTAATATTTAATAACGAGTATTGCCGGCAATAAGTTCATCTATGATTGTGGGTAGTGGACTTTTGAATGATTTTATCAACAATTTACCTTTTGAATTACACGTTACCAACTTATCAGTATCTGGGGCCTGGCACAAAACTCGAAAAAAGACTAAAAAGAGGAGATCCTGGTATAAATAAATTAGATCAAGCTGCTATGGAACACGATATTTTTTATGCAAAACATAGAGACACAAATTCCAGGACATAAAGCAGATTAAAGTTTTGCAAGATAAGGCAAATGGATAGATTTTTATCAAAAAGATGCTAGTTTAGGTGAAAGATTTGTTGCGCTTCTAACAGCTGGAGCAATGTTTTTGAAGAGAAAACTAGGAATGGGAATCGAAGAGAACTTGAAATTTTAACTATATAAATGGAGGTGAATGTAAATTTCAGCAAAAATTCAGAAAGAATAAAATAAAATCCGCTTTTAAGAAGAAAATACCCGTTAGTATTCAATTTAAAATAGATCAACTAAAAAAATGGCGAAGATAAGATATTTTTAACAAATAGGACAATACAATAAACTCGAAAAACATAAGAAAAACAATAAAGGAACCAGAATAGAATTTTCTTATAATCAGTTTGAAAGAACTCAAAAATGGTGGACTTTTTGGAAAGATTTATTAGATTTGGAGAAAATATTCCAGTTGTTAAAAATGTTGTTCCCTTATGTTCGTAAAGCTGCTCCAATCGTTAAAAAGGATGTGATTCCTATTGTTCGAAAACATTTTAAATTGGTTAAGATAAAGAGTTGGAAGATGTTACAGGATCTGGATTAGATGAAAAAAAACTTTGAATTACGTGAAATCAAACATTGAAAAAAAAATTTAAACCTTTAAACATTCGGGGGGAAATTGGAAGAAATCTGCAAAAATATTAAACATTTTAGAGGAATCTTCATGAGAGATACATTACCTGAAAAAGTTAAGAAATTTGAATGTGGAATTGTGGAATTTAGACTCGATTATGGGAAGTGGAACGCATTGGATTTGTTATTATAAAAAAATGATAAGAATGCATGTTTATTTTGATTCGTAATGGAAGAATTGAGGACAAACCACCTATAGAATTGATTAAATAATTTGAAAAAATCAAGCGTCTACTACAATGATTCTCAAAATTCAAGACTATAAAGATCCCCCAATTTGTGGTCATTTATGTGTTTTTGTTTTGAATGAACTGAGTACTGGTAAAGATTTTAAAAGAAGTTGTTAACAAATTATTACTTAATAAATATGGATTCACAAAATATTTTTGACGTATTTGGAACACAAAATTATTCAAAATGTAGATAATAGTTTGAATTTTGATAGTTTGAGAAATGAGTTTGATAACAAGTTAGAAAATGTATTACAAAACCTTTCCAGATTCAGATATGTTTGCTGTCGAGATTGAAGATTTTAAAGCAGAAATATGAATAACAAACTTGCAAATTTCATGTGTTCAAATGAAGTTGCTGATAAAATAAAAACATTGGAAAAAAGAAGTTGATGATGGTGTAAAAAAAATTATTTACCAATTTAAATGTCTTCATATCGAAAAAAAGCTGATAAAAATACTGAAGCGATCAAAGTTGAAAAGAATTATGTTAGTTTGGCTAATAAAAAAAGAGAATTGTCGGTTGTTCGACCTGGTATTGACAAACATGATGTTGTTGTTAAAGAACAAATTTTAAAACCTCTAAAATTATCAGAAAACATCGATATTGTTGATTTACCATGATCCGAATGTTAAAAATGCCTTAGATTTTAAAGGAAAAAGAATTAGCGGTGTTAGTAAAGGAATTATCCATTTTGATGTTGTTGTAATGATTCAATTAGAAGATCCTATTAAAAAAAATGTTTAATGAACTAAACAAAATTATGAGAATCATAAACAGCATGTTAAAGATTTTACAACAGAAGTCTATGAAAAAACTTGAAGCGAGAAGTAAAAGATCTATAGAAAATTGTGATGAAAAAATTTACAAATTTTGAGGAAAATTTCAATCTATATAAAAGGCGATCTTTATGGAAAAGTAACAAACTTTTTGGAACATTTCGCTAAATTTCAAGAGGGTTTTAATTGAAAAACCGATAGAAAAAATGGTGAAGTTTTTAAAAGAGTAGTTACTAATCAATCTTTACTTCATGATAAATTAATTAAAACTAGAAGAAAACTTTGGCGAAATTAATGAAAAAGTTATAAAAAATAAGCAGTCTTTTGATAAGTTTAGTTTAGATGCCACAAAAACTTTTTGAGAATATTGATCATAAACTCGTTGAATACAACGATTTATATCTCGATAAAGTAAATAAACTAGAGAGAAAACTTTAATAAATTTAAAGAAGATGTTAATAAATCTTTTGAAAACATTGATAACAGATTTAATGGAGTAGGCGGCTATGATGACTAATTTTCCTTATATAAATGGCGCTCATATATTGTGTGAGATGGTAAAGAAAAAACTGCAACAAAATGATATAAAATACTATGCAAACATCAATGGAGTTTAGAGAAATTTCTGGAAAATGTGCTGAATGTAACGCAAAAAAAGAGCCAATTTTATAAAAACTTGATTTTGAAATTTTTTCCTAATAAATAGAGATGGCGGGACATTACAGTGCTTTCGATCTTTTTATCATGCAACACGAAAGAGATTTGAAAAAAGAACATTGGGATGACATTTCTCAAAAATATGAATTATCCGAAGATATGATGAGATTATACGTAAACAAATTGAATTGGTATAACATTGCTAAAATATCAAACTTTATCATCAGAGTTCATTCAAGAAAATATTACATTATCAATTAAAAGATCATATGTCTGTTCTTTGTCTCTATCAAAACACTTGAGTATAAAGTTTTTGGATGAAAATAAAGATACAGTTGATTGGAACAATATTATAGATAGCGGTTACTATCCTGTGCAGATTTTATTGAAATATGTGACCGAGATCGCAAAATTTAAGGGAAGAGAATCCTGAATATGACGAAGTAGATCATTAAAAATGACTCTAATCTTTTTAATTATTTTACTAAAATTTATATCTTTTTTATAAAAAAGTACATTAGATCGATGAAAAAATGATACACGATGTTTTAAAATTTCTAAATTTTCTCTTATTAAATGGCGGACTACAGAAAATATGCTAGTGATATTGAAAGGGCGGAGTTTTAAAAATTTCTATCCAATTAGTAAACAACATTTGAATGAAACCGAATAAAAGAACTGAGTTTAATATTGATTTTGGAGATAAACTTTTGCTCGTCTAACTTCCAGTTTTATATTTCTGGAAACTTTAACAAAACAAGATGGTCAAGCATATCTTGGAACTGATAATGTTAGATTAATCGATAATTTTATACCGTTTTTATTTTCTAAGATTGAAGTAAGAAAACACAATAAATTGATAGAAGAAGTCGAAAACTGTGGCCAATTAAGCACAATTAAAGGAACTATTTCGTATTCAAAAAGTGATGTTATTTCTCAAACTTCTAATGGCTTTGAATCAGATTTTAAATTTGGTGTTTTTGAAGCAGCTGGAAATTTATCTCATTTTGGATTAGGATTTTTTGAAAATGTTACTATTCCGATCTATAAAGGAGGAGATTTTATCTAAGTTTTATAAGAGCAGAAGACGATGATGTGATTCTGAAGACCTGCAACTGGAAATGTTATGCCTGTTGATGGAAAAATAACAATTACAGATTTTTTTATTAGAGTTCCAATGATTGATTATAAAACCACGAGTAAAATTAGGTTGATTGATGAAATTACAAAAAGTCAAAACATTATGTTTAATTTTCTAGATTGGCAATGTATTGAACAAAAAGGTATTTCCGGAACAACTTATTCGTTCGATATCACAAATATTTATAGAAATATCTTCAAAGTTTGATAGTTTGGATGTAAAAAATATCAGAGTAAAATTGAACGGTTCTTATTATCCAGATGAATTACAAAAATTTAAACATTTCCGGAGGGTCTTTTCAGAATCATGTATCAGATGTATCAAGATTTTAAGAAAGTTTACTGTAATAATAAGGAAATGTATTACAATCCTAAAGAATTTTTAGCGAATAGACCTAATTTATGTCATTGATACAACAAAGAGTTTGACAAATATTTCTGGTTCAAAGAACGATATAAATTATCAACATGGGATTTTCAAAAAAGCTGTTACAAACTCGACATGTTTATGTGGTTGTTGTCTCTGAGAAATTTTTAGCCTATGATTGTGATTAAGAACGATATTAGAGAAATTCAGTAGTTTAATGATGTTCATATTATTCTCTTTCATTCCTTCTAATATTTCAAAAATATTACTCTTTCGCCACTGAAAAATCCCGATTTTCTCCCGTAATATAATCTTTATTAATCGTACACATAATATCCTAAATAGTTGTACAATAGAATGAAATTTATTTCTATTTGATCTCTGTTGTAGAAATGTAAACACAAACATTTGCGACTGAAAAATTTATATCTCGGCAGACTTAGTTCCATAATCTCCATTTATAAAAAAATCTTTTTTGTTTAAATGGAAAGCAAAAGAGTATAATGCCAACTGTTACAAGTGTTCTAAGTGTGGTTAGATGAGATAAAGAGGATGGAGGAAATTATCGATAAAAGATATTTAGTTTGTAGAGAAGAGGTTGTAATTTAATTTTGTTTTAGAAAGACCTAAACTCTAAGAAATTTCGAAATAAATTAACACATTTGAATAACCTGCTTACAAAAATTGCAATATGGAGACAAGAAGCAAACAAAATTTGTTACAGAATTTAGAAAACAGAATAAAAAATTTTTACTTATCTCTTGGAACCGTTGACAAAATTATTTTCCTTTTCAAAAGAATACATTAGGTTTTGTTGGTTTAAAATACACACGTTTATTATTAAAAGATATTACCTGTATTTTTTCATTATCTGGATGTTGAATTTGATTACGATTTTAAGCCTGAAATCCTCCGATGATTTTATAGTACATTTGGAGAAATTAAACGAAGAACCTCGTAAAAAGAATGCGGTTTTTACTCACATTCTCCCCGACTTCTCGAGTGATTGTTAGCAAATTTCATTTTTTTCCGTCTTTAAATTTTTTCTATTTAAATGGAGTTCTTGAAAGAGTTAAATGATAATTGGAGAATGTAAGTTTAAAGAGTATAAGAAGTTAAATGAATTGGAAGAAGAAAGGAAGAAACATAGAATCTTGAATTTGGAGAAAATGAAAGATAAATTCGGGTTTACAATAATTGCCGAGTTGGAAGATTGTAAAGTACACTTGCCGAACAGATTTTTGACTGTTTTGGATGAGAAAAAAGATTAAAGAAATTAAACAAAAAAGAAAAGTTACACTTGATTGTTACTGGAAAGAAGACTATTAAAGATAAAGACTGTGTTTACTATCAATTTTGTAGAGTAGAAGATTTTTGATTAAGATTTCTGGATTTTTTCATTAAAACAGCTTATAAATGTAGAAGCAAACATTGAACAGTAAAACAGCTAAAGATTCGGTTATTTAACATTCGTGCTTTCCTGTTAGATTTTATTACATTTGTTTATGGTTCAATGGACAGTATTTTACATTGATTTTCTGTCTGTCCCAAAAGTGGTCTAGAAACCGGCATATTCATATCTACTTATATATATATATATATACGTCCCTTAATAACTGAGATAGGGGTGGCAAGTGATGAGATTAAAATAACCAACATTTTCAGTTATCTAAATTTTAAATTTACCAAGGTTTTTTTTCGAAAATTTATGTTTTTTGAAGTTTGTCATGTATCTAAACCCAAATAAATGTTTCAAATATAGTATTACCTCCCATTTATACGGTTGTCTTACCTCAGTTATTAAGAAAAATATTCTGAAAGTACACAGAGTATAAGTCTCTGTTGCCATAAAAATACAATTTAAATTTATTTTACATTAGTTTTTAGAAACTGACTGGTCAGAAGTATAGAGTTTGAATCTCTGAACACATGGAAATTACCCCTATTTAAGCTTCCTAACATTTATTGCATTCAAGATCACAATAATAAAAAGACCATTGTAAAAAATTGCTACGTAAAAAAGACGCCATTTATACGTATAGTAGTTATTGTAAATCCCAAAATTAAAAACGAAACGGGTTTTTACAAAAGTTAAACTATAATTTTTTACTGATTTTGCATCTAATTATTAATTACTGATGTACTAATAATTAAAAATCCCGACAGGAGGGAAGTAGCTGTATATCGCTATTTGTGTACCTAACATTATATGACGTAACTGCGTCTGTGGATAATGGTATGAGTTTGATACATCACTATGTTCCATGAGACACGAAGTTTAATGAGAGAATCAATAGCACCGAATACTGAAAAGGGAATTGTGACCTATTTGCAGCATGCTGATTAAGTTATTAAGCTAGTATTTTACTTGGTATTTTGTAACGAAACAACTAAAAGTGTGTACATGATTCTGTACTTTAAACGATTTAAAAATAGTTAAATGTATTTTGGTTAGTTAATAGAGAAAACTAGAATAATAGTTGAGTAACAGGAATAGAGTCTCATTTAAAAACTAAAAACAGTTATTGACGTTTTGAATAATTAATTCTGTTGTACTCACTAAAGATGTAAAAATTCCGAGAGGTTATATGGCTTAGTAGTTTATACTTTTGAGAGTTAAGAGTAATCATGTCAGTTTGTGAGCTGCAAAATTAATTATTTCAACACTCTGAGGGACTGAACTTTGTCACTGGAAAAATTGTTTTCCACTGCTTTAAAGTTTAAATACCCGTACGAGAAGAGTGGCATTTAAAGTTTGCACGCTGAACATTTACACTTTTAACAATACAGAAATAGTGCAATTAAAACGTATTCTCATACTAGTGTTTCACAGTTAACAAGCGATTTTGAGAACATATAACACTTCATTGTTTTTTGTTATAAAGAAGGATGGTCATTATTATGAATGTCAAGTTTTATATTTTACAGCAACAGTTTGCCTGTCCTTATTATTAAATATAACACAATTTATTTAAGTAAAAGAATAACATAAATTTTGAACGTATTCTAAATAGTTTGACTCGGAAAATTCTTATTGTTTAAATAGTCTAATACTGACAGAGCTATGTGACCAATAATAACTTTGATCACGTAAAATTAATGCTTAAAATTGGGCTTCGACAATTGAAGTCACGTGTGGAACGTTATAAACCAACAATTCAGTGTAATACTATGCTTTCGCTAAGGAATGTGATTTACTTCTCGGGAATCCATTTATTTGTATAAAGTTATAATTGATATAATATAACTTTTTTGCTATATACATGGTTGTTATAATCAATATATAGCTTTATTTTACTGTTTACATAATTTTAAACTACTTGCTGATTTTGGGGTACAAGAGTAAATGTTCAATCGTTGTAAAATAGCCCTAATTTGTAATTTTCTTAGTCACAAAAGATTCCTGTTTTAACTCCAACAGTTTAAATGTGTGAATGTATACATTTATTGTTATTATATAGCTACTTAACGTCATAACTTTGCATTAAATCTATATTTTCGCGAAATATGGGAAATAGAAACTGTACAGCAGGCGTACACTCATGCTTACCCAGAGATGCTGTGTTCACACGTCCGTGCCCAATCGCTTGTTATTATTTGAACTGGGATTAAATACGAGCAAAAACATTTAAATCCCCGACACCGTTTATATGAAACCAATTGTACACGAGACATTGTTGTGTACACCCGCTCTGAGCGTGACAAATCCAAAACCATGCAATCTGTTAAACAACCCAGATCGTCCCCACTAGTATCGTTTTCGGATTTTAGCTTTGCCTATATGACGTATTGAATCATACAAATCGCGAGGGATTTGTTCAATTATAGTGTCACACAATTATCTAATTTATGTTGTGAACGTGGTACCTTGTTTTATTGTAGTTAACTACTATTCAAGTTAATCTGATTGTCTTATTTCTTTCGTAACATCATATATATATATACTATTTTTAATCCATGTTTTGTTACGATTAATTAAATTAATCAAAATTTAATTAACTAATTACATTTAATTTACCAATATTTTGTGATGACAAAAATATTTTTATGGTGATTAACCAAACCATTAGTTATGTTAAAAACTTGATAAGTTTTAATAAAGATTGAGCATAAGTCAGCTGAGGTTACATTATATTTGACGTTAAAAATCTTCAGATATTTTGTCACGAGTTAGGACTGATTATCTGAGAAGATTTATTTGTTCCTGATTCTAAACTCCAAAGAATCAAATTGAATGATGTTATTGTCTGTTTGCCATTACGGGTGTTACAACAATTCCTAATTGGGTGGAAGTGTGTACGTGACTGGCTTGTCGAGCTGGAGGTTGAACTTTGAACTCCCATTGTCTAGTTACATTGGTTCTCCACTTCTCATGTTTATTGTGTGTAGAGGGAAGAACTTTAGACTGCAGTTAAATCCAAAGGCAGGTAATTCCTACAAGGAATTAAGTACGTGGACCGCAATTAAATTTAATATCGAACTTGATCCCTGAGATTGGATCAATTTATACAATTGTTTAATTTTCGGTGCATTACGTTTTCACTAGTTTATAATCGTAATTAATTGTCTAATACACGTGTTTAAATTTGGGGGAACTTCAATAAATAGTACTAAAAAATTTAACAAGGTCGAATGTTGTTGGTCAAGCGTAAATGATTTATTCTTAAATAGATAACAGCCCCTCTTTCTTATTTGAATATGAGTTGAAAAATAAAGAAGATAATTTTAATAAAGTAACTATAATATATCACTCTGAAAAAGAGATCACGTTGCAGATCTCTAAATGTACTGTTACCGATTTATTGTATCGCTGAAAGACGAAAAATGATTGGGAAAATTATGTTTTCCATTTTGGTATTTTGTTAGCTTTCTTATTTTAATAATACAATAGTATGAATAAATGATAATAAATCGGGAGTCGTTTAGATTGAGTATAACGTGGAAAGATGTAAAATGTGTTAGTAATCTGTTCAGTAACTGAAACAAGTGTGATAAATGGTAATTTTTTTTTAATTGTGAACGGATAATAGCCATAATAAGGATTATCCTCTTTTTACACACGAGTTTAAATTGATGAATGCAGAAAGTCATAAAAACAACTAACAGGTTACTAAGCAAAACTAAAAGGTATTCTCAAAACGGCAAAAACAACAATACACGCCATGCAACATGGAAAATCTTAAAATCTTTGAAAAAAACTAAAAGAAGAATTTAGTTTCAATGAAAAGATTGGACCTATTGGAAATGTCCAATATTTTGTTGTCCCTTGTGTACAGGGAAGAAAGAGATTAAATATTTGTTGTATTTTATATGGAAATAGATTATTAAATTATTAACAGGATTACCAGACTAATCACATGAGAAACTTAATATATAATAAGTATAATGGGTTTTTTATTACTATATTTTACACGATGTACCAGTTTTTCGTGGAAAGAGAAACAGTTTTGGGAAGTCTGTTTGTTTATCTGTGTATAAAAAGTTTAGGTATTCATAAAAATAATAATGTGACCGAAATGATTATCTATATCAGCCACGTACTTTATAAATGTTTTAGAATGACGCATATAAATTAATAATGAAATGTTTAAATTTATTTATGAAGAGTAAATTAATAAAATTTAAGTTGAGGTCTAGTTGTAAATTAACGCGTAAATGTTTAATATACGATTTTATTACGTACTGAAATACTTCGCGAAATGTGTTCATCTAATAATAATAATCTAATAAAGGCTTCGTGTATTTTGATTTATGAGGTATAACTTGAAGACTACTTATTATTATTATTTTGAGAAGATTAAAACAAATTAAATTAAAAAAATTACTCTTAAAATTAGTTTATATTGAATGCTATATTACATTTTCATAAAACTTACTATAAGTGAAAGTGCAGTTAGAAACATTAGTTATACTAGATTTTTTTTATAAAAATCAGCGTGAAAAGTACGTAAAGTATTCCATTATTACTATTTTGTGCGATATTTCACTAAAATTCTCTGCTAAAACTAATATTAATATTAATGATTGATTGTGGTGTGGCATTTCACCTTACGATATTAATTCACGTTTCAAGCATTTCACGTATCATCACGTAAAAGGAAAATGTTTTGAACTTGCTTGAGATGATAAAAAACACATTTAAAAGTTTCAACTGTGCTTGTTGTTTTCTATATGAATATCATGTGCGTGTGAGGAGTAGTAAAGTTTTCTCTCTAACTTGTTGTTTAGATTTATAAAACCATGTTTCCCTTCTTATTTAAACTCCAAAATTTTGAGCACAAATTCAGTGAATTTAACTTATGGCTCAGCTAGTATCTGGTACAAATTAATTTATTGGGTGTAGTCTATGTTATCAACATTTGATATATGTTTTCCAGCTAAAAGAACATAAAGAATCAGGCAAACGAATCTCACAACCTATTACACGTTGCTGACTTATTTGAATAAGTGAATTATCTAAGAAAATTAATCTGAGACTAATTATTTTAAAATTATTTTAGGATATTGAATCTTTCCGGATGTAACTAAAATAAACACTACACATGGTTGACAATTTGACTAACACTTTGTTTTGATTTATCCCTAAATAAAGATTTGAAATATATATGGAAAGCAAAATCTGTCACGCTTTCCAATATCCATCGTCAATTAATAAAGATCTATAAATAAATAAAAAAGTCAAATTGATCTTCGGGTTGCCTAGAAGGAATAATTTCCTCACGCGCAAATTAAAATGTCATATTCACCCTCTTATAAAACCTAGATTCTAAGCATAGATTACCCTATTCCACTAGGTACTAATTGATTCCAAAAATCCAAAGTATATAGTCTTGAGAAAATTTGTTCGCGATAAAATTGGACGGACGTCGCATAGCAACTATTGTTCATTTATGCAATCTTTTTGCATAATTAACTTGTCTAACCATTGTACTATAATCCAGATTTTAATATATTTGTACAGTTAAAGTATGTATATTGTTAGTTTGGTTAACTTTTCAACCAAGAATTTGAGGAGGTGGTCTTGCTTTCATCAAGTTTGAGAGGAACTATGTTTTAAGTGACCTAAAAGTTATTTATTCGTTTGAAACCATGACTGAAATGTGTGATATATAAATAAAATTATTTATTTAGAATTTATATTAGTATTATATTAGTACAAGAAAAATGTATTGAGCCTCCAGAAAGTAAATTTTTTTTTTAAACGGGAAAATCGGATGGATAATTCTTACCTTTACGACTTGGTTAAATACGAGTACAAGAAACACGTGCTACCAGAAAGGATTGAAACCATTTTAGGATAATACCGATAGTAAAGAAAGTTTACGTTTTCTTAAAAGAATATGATTTTACGCAACATAGAATGCTCGTCTAATATAAAAAAATAACCCTGAAGCATAAAACAATAACCCAGTCTAATACAACTGTCCTAACCTTTCAGCTTCCTGCTAAATTTGTGTACAAAATACTGTAGGTTATAACAGGAATATAATTCTGGAAACTGTTGTTTTGGTGCCGCGCCATTCTCGTAGCTCTCTGTAATTATAAATGTAGGAACATACTTTGTGACGTTTGCTACTGCAGATTCGTCAGCTTCATGCTTTACATCTGGATATCTATTTTAACAAAGGTGAAACCAAGCATCTATTGAGTCAGTAATAAGAGTTAGATAAATAACCCAGAATTTTGATCCTGGATCAGAACAAAGAATTAATAATCTCTTATGAAGGCAAGGACGTGAATAGGACCATGCGTGAATAAGCGTTAAAAAGCCACGTTATGAATGCAGAGTTTCAAAACAAAATTTAAAAATAACATCTTAGTTCTTATCGTCAATGCTTACGAAACCTCAAATTAAGATAAAATCTACATATACAAATTTTAACCTTTCAAAAGTGTTAAAAAAACGGGAAAATAGTGGCAAGTCACTAGTTTATTGTCTCCGTTAACATCAATTTAGGCGACACCTAATTAGACAAAATATCAGAGTTGGAGAATACATTTCACATTCCTTCCTGTAGTTGCAGTCACATTGTCTTTTACTTCAACATTTATTGCTCGTAAAGCATTTTCAAAATTTTATCATTATATATCAATCATTTACATTTTAATATGAAAGTTCTTACCTTAACGTTATTAGTCTCTTAAAAATTTATTTTCTTATTGTGTTATAAACTCTTCTCAATCACTTTACAGGTTTGTGAGTAAATCACAACCACAAAATTTGACTGTAAAATTGTCTTTCTCATTTAAATGTTTCTTTAGGTTAATTAAAAACCCTTGTGAAATAGGGATTTAATTGCTATATCGCTAAGAACACTTATCAGAAACTGACCCAAAGCGTAAATGAAGATGAAGATCATTCATGAAACACCATACCAACAAACCCGACTATGTCTCACTGCATAGGCCCGGAAGGTTAATGATCATAAATATGTGCGTCGTGTTGGCCGGAACTTCTATCTCAACTACAATATATACTCGTATACCACGATGGAATCTCTGGAGTACTGGTGTCAGTCATAGCCATCTATTCTGTTAAGTTACTAACTAATACTAATTACTAACTAATATCTTGTGTTATACAAGAAAAATACGATGAATACAAATGCAACAAAAAATAAATCATAGAAAATCTTATTTAACTTTGTAGTAGTGCCAGATCGGAATGATAGCAGGATTTCTGTCTAAAGTGTAACATTTATCACTTTACTTTCATCAAAAATTATCTAGCTAAAATTATATTACCAAACATAAGTTTTGTAATTGCACATTCACTCATACGGTTAAGCTTCATTGGAATGTGTGTATTAGAATCCATAAGTGTACATTCTGTATTACTAAAATAGTTATTAACTGAATGTTAGCTAAGTCTACAACTCAAAGGGTTGGAACATTTTCATTTCTGTATGTCAGCCTGTCCGTCTATCTCTGTTTCTACTCTCAAGATATCACTAAAACAAATTAACATATAGACTTGAAATTGGGCATGAAGTTTAATTAATGTAATAACACTAAACACTGATTATGGTAAATGTCAATCCATGGGATTTGACTGAGCGCTAATATTTTTAAATTTATCTTATGGTTACATATGATGGCAACAAAAAAGTATTATAATTAATAAATTTGTAAACAAACTTAGTACAACTATACGAGATAGCACCATGTATCATATTAACTCGTGTTCCCGCAATATCTTAACAAAACAATAATTTTACGGTGACCACGTATAGAATTATTTAAACGCTGACATAAGACCAAAATTTTGAACATAATGAGAATCAATCATGTGACAGTGAATTTAGAGACATAATTCATATATAGACGTGACATTTGCAACGTAATTTCTTGATAGTCAAGAATGAGTTCTATGGTGTAAAATTTCCAACCATACAATTCAATATCTTGTTTAAAGTGTGTTGTTGACGATGGAAAGTTTTGAAAGGATAACAGGATTTCGTAAATTTTTCGTCGTTATAGGTTATATAAGGTATAGCACGTTTTGAGGATTGAAATCTATCCTCTTCGTCAGGTTTGTATTCCCCTGTAGCCTGTGCTAGTGCGATGTGTGATTGTGATCCTCGTACTTGTGATTTGTGCTGGTGATTAGCATCCTGTGTAGTGACAACGCCTCGACTGGGACTCCAAGCAGCTTTTAGGAATGTTTAAAAGCCTTTTCTTTTCCTTCATTAATTCGTTCTGTTCTGTATTTTTTGTACGTTTTAATACCTCCCCCACCTGACGAAAAGGATAAATTCTAATCTTGAAAACGTTGTATTATACTTTTTATAAAATATAACGGTGGAAAATGGCTGAAAATCGTTTTATTCTATCATAAGATTCAGCTGAGCTTTGTAGAAACCTATCAATCAACAGACTATCGTTCTACCTTTTAGCAATAAAATCAGCTACTGACTTGAAATATTGCATTGAAAGTAAGCGAAGACTGTTATTCGAAACATGTTCTGCCTTACTCCTACCTCACTGTATAGTGCAACAGTAAATTATTGTGTTAAAGTTTGAAAGGAAATAGTTCATTCTAAGGGTCTTGTTTATAGTATCGTGTGGGAATCTAACGTACTTCAATTACAAACCCCTTTTCATCATTAAATCAAGCTTTGTGAAGCATTTTAGTCCACTTTGGGAAATCGCTGTAAAGTAAAACTCAGATCTGTCATGGAAATAACAATTTCCATTTACACTCCCATTACCGCAGGGGAAGCAACGTCACTGCATGATCAAATAGCCAATATCAACCAATGAAAGCACAGAATTGCTACACCGAATGTTTGATTATGGTTTCACACTGTTCGTTTGTAAATGTCAATTAAACACTGCAAACAAAGTGGAACTTAATGTCAAGTGTTACAAAGGGAAATATTGAGAAGCTTTACATTTTTACGAACGAAATGTAGTACCATGCCTTTAATTTGTGAAATTTGTGTTTTAAAGAATACTCTGTTAGAATTAAATGAACAAAATAGTACCAAGATAAAATATTCCTAATAATACTGAAAAATATATTTTGGACTATCATTGAATTATTGTACTAATACTAAGCTATTTTTTATAATCAAGGTATAAATATAAGTATTTCAATGGTCGTAATCAAGCAATAAAATATTATAAAATCTTTAAAGGATAAAACAACAAAACAACTATGTATATACAAATCTAAATCACTAAAAGTGATGAAATTTTAATTTAGGTCCGAGGTTTATATATATATATATAGAATAGTATAGCGTTGTTATAATCACATTTTGTAAATCCATGGTAAATTTATTAAATAAATCCATTTGCGGTGAATTTCATTTTATCTTCATAAAAATCGATGTTATTCCACAAAATACTTTTACTTCTATATTTGTAATTTTAAATTATGAGAGATCTATCATTGAAATGATAATGAGAAACGACGAAAAACCTCATTTTTTATGTAGTTTTTATAGTTTTAATTTTAACCCTAATAAAAATTGCAATTGTTTTTGGCCTTATCATTCAAGTATTCAAAATTTAGCCTTCAGAAGAATAACAGAAAAGAGTTTAATTGCATATTTATCATATCTTCAAAATTAGCTATCTGCCATAATTATACGCCAAACATGAGGGATTAGAAAAAGAGTTTTGTGGTTTTTACGATGTTCAAGGCGACAAGTGAACATCAATGAGCTCATTACAGCCGGCTCTTACGACCGTAGGTTTTGGCCTATTCAAATTTATTTATAATATTTCTATGCTATTGGCTAAGCATATTTTATTACAGTTATTTTATTACAGGTTACCCTTCGTGGGAGTGGAAAAATATAATTTATGTATGTCTGTCCAGATAAGCACGATATCTTCAAAACTAACTAACTTGAAGTATTAAATTTTTACATAAAGCTTAATTTAAATATGAGATACGCTGAGTTCGATGACGGTGCATGTCACTTAAATGGGTATTGGCTAAGCGTTTGCGAATACTTTTACATTTACCTTATGTGTAAACACGATAAAAAACTATCAAATTTGTAGGATAAATAAACGAATTGAAACCAATAATCTGAGATCTTAACATGTAAGTTTCATTAATATAGTAATACTAATATATAATATACCGGTGCCAATTTTAAAATTTGGTGAGGACTTCAGCTCGGTCATACGTTGCAGCTAGCCTCGCTAGCTTAGCGGAATTTTACAAATTATACATTTTTATAAATTTAACTATACAAACAAAAGTGTGAATGTATCATCTAGGAATACATTTAAAAATATTGGAAATGCTATTTAATTGTTACCACCGGACTCATCCACTACTTAAGATACAACCATTACTATTACTTTATCAGTTACACATATACTATATCTTGTTGCTACGAACTAGACAATGCTAAGTAGTTTGTTAACAGTTATAGACGACTGAAAGAATTGTAACCAGTACAGTAACATGTTTTTGACGCGACTCTTTATCCATTATACTTTTACCCTGTCGACACATTATCTAACGATATTGATTATATAGTCTTCTCAAAGTTCTCCAGATCTAGCATGTCATTTTCTTCCTGTAGATACTCACTGATCTGCGGGCTATAAGATATATACCAAACTTATTCCCGAACTGATATTGCTCTAATTCACCGGCAAGAGATTGAGATAAATGGCCCTTGTGAAACCTAAAGTTAATGATCCTTTCAAAATATATATGAAAAAATGCTTGAAAATTCTAAGGCCGAGTCAGTTAAGCAATAAGGATTGCGGTCAACCGATGCAGACCTCAGTTAAAACACCTACTGCAGTTGTTGCGGTGTAATTAAAAGGCCTTCATAGCCACAGTATAATTTTATTACACTTCATTACACAGAACTGGTAGTAAGTTCTATTTAAAACCACAGTATATTGTGTATTAGCACAGAGTTTTACGTTTTGATACTAAGTGCTGAGATCACAGTGACGGGTGAGTAATTTGAATAATAAATTTCGTTATCATATTTAGAATTTTCAAAGAAAGGTTTAGATCACACAAATTTAATTTTTGTCTATACAATGTTTCTTTTTTTTTTAAATGGACCACCATTGTAATTTTGGAAATGATAAATCTACGTAATATTTAAATGGAAAATTTGTTTTGTTTTAGATATGTTAAAAATACGTTTTTAAAATCTAAAATAACTTCATACATTTAAAGAAAAACGCTATATTTTATTATTAATTTCGATAGGAAAAATTATTTCAAATTAATTTTACACTGGGTACGTTTGTAGTCGTTCCCCAATAACAAAGATATGGGAGCCAAAGTGTTGAGATTCCTTATGTAGTTCAATATTAAGAAAACGCCTTTTATAATAACTAACATTTTTAAATTATCTAAATTGTAAATTTAACATTTTAAACCTACATATTTAAATAGTTTTTAAGACATTTGTAAAGGTGTTTTTCGAAAAGTATTAAGTTTCATAGTTTGAAATACATCTGTTTATATGCCTATAAAATCAAATAAAGGTTTCTTATCAAGTTTTATGTAGAATTATATTGTCCCTAATACCGCAGCTATAAAGGTAAATATTAAGTGCCAAGTATATAGGGTCTTTAAATGTCTATTTCAATAGAAATATATTTGAAATAATCTTCCATTAGTTTTTAAAATTTTGACTTTTATATTGGTCTAAAATACATAGTTTACATACTCTAAAAACAAAGAAATTATCCATATTTAACGTTTTATTAAGTTTATTGCATTCAAGATCACAATCGTAAAAAAGACGTAATTTATAAATATCTTTTATAGTAGTTATACTAAATCCCAAATATTTTAACAATCTAAAAATGATAAATGAAATTGTTTTTTACATAAGATAAACTATATTTATTACTGATGTTGCCTTTAATTGATAATTATATACTAATTATTGAAGCTACCGATTTAACGAAAGCAGTTATACACCGTCATTTGTGTACCCTACATTATGTGACGTAATGGCGTATGCGGATAATGATGGAAGTTTGAGAAATCACAATGTTCCGTGAGACACAATGATTGCTACTGTAATAGGATAAGCAATAACACCGAAGACTGATAGGGGAAATGTGAACCATTTTCAGCAAACAGTTTAAGTTTAATATTGAGCTATTAAATTCCTTCATATTTTGAAAGGAAGCAATTAAACGTGTATAAAATGGTGAATTATGTTACTGTAGTTTAAACTTTAGAAAAAAAGTTAAATTTATTTTAATAAGATAGCAGAGAAAACTAGAATAATAAGTGAGTTACAGGTATTGGACCTAATTTTAAACAAAAAAAAAAAAAAAACAAAAACGACAGTTTTTGTGGTTTGAATAATTCAATCCATTATACTCACTAAAGATCTAACAAAGTCTGAGAGGTTATATTGTTTAGTAGTTTATACTCCGGAGGGTAAAGAGTAATCATGTCAGTTTGTGAGGTGCAATACTAATTATTTCAATGCCCTGAGAGACTAAAGTTTGTTACAGAAAAAAAAATATTTTCCCCGGCTTTACGTCTTGTAAACCTGTACGAGACGAGTATCATTTTAAATTTGTACACTGAACATTTACACTTTCAATAATACAAAAAAGGTGCAATTAAAGTTTTGTCATAACTTTTGTTTCACAGCCATCAAGCGATTGTGAGAACCGCGCCTTTTTGTCCAAAGTTTTAATTATATAGTACCGTCAAATTTTACTTTTAGGCACGTTTCATAATAAATTAACACATAAAACTTAACTACACATAACAAACACACATAAATTTTGGCTGTTTTTGTTGTAGATTGACATTTAGGAATTCATTGCTTTTTAGTTATGAAAAAGGAGATTCTTTATTATAAATATGATATAGGCCACAACGTTTAATATTTTACAGCAACTGTTAGCACGCCCACATTATTATTACAAAATAATCTGTTTATGTAATACAATAACATCAATCGTGAACGTATTCTAAACAGTTCTAAAATGGTCACGGAAAGTCCATATTAAAGAAAAGTACAATACTGATAAATTTATGTGACCAATAATAACACTTTGATCACGTATATTATTGCTGAAAGATTGACGTGTACGTTGTAAGGCACGTGTGGGACGTGATAACCCACATTCAGATTAGCACAATGCTTTCTGCTAATGCTTTTTATTTGCTGATGAGGAATGTGTACTTCTCGGTAACACACATATTAATATAAAGTTTTAATTAATATAATAAAATTGTTTTACTGTATACGTGAATGTTTTACTCAATATATAATATTCTTGTATTCGTATATAATTTAAAGTATTAACTGCTTCACTTGATTTTACTAGAATAAAAGTAAATGTTCAATCTATACGTGGTAAAACAGTCTTCATTTAATAGTGTCTTAGTCACTGACTTCTGCTGTTTTTATTTCAAAAGTCCACACAATGTATGAATGTATACATTTATTGGTAATATAGCTACTTAACGTCATAATTGTGCATTAAAACTTTATTTTCACGAAATATGGAAAATAGAAACTGTACAGCACGCCTACACTCTTGCTTACACAGAGATTCTGTATACACATGTCCGTGCCCAATCGCTTGTTTTTATTTGAACTGGAATTAAATAAGAGCACAAACATTTCAAATCCGCGATACTGTTTATATGAAACCAATTGTGCACGAGCCATTGTTGTGTACACCCCTCTGAGCGTGACAAATCCAAAACCATGCAATCTGTTAAACCACCCAGATCGTCCCCACTTTGATCATTTTTGCTGGATAACAGCTTTGCTTAATTCATATATTGATTCGTGCAAATCACAACAACTATTAAATATTATTATGTCACACAACAATTATCTCATTTATATTGTGAATGCGGTATCTAGTATTATTGTAGTGCACTTCACAATAATCAGATTGTCTTGTTCCTTATATAACAAGGTGTTTTTTTTATGATTCATGTAATTTAATTAAGTAATTGATTATAAGTATGAGATATTTTTTAACGAGCAATATATTTTTATGATGATTAACCAATTAGTTTTATAAAAACGCGATAAGTTAGAATAAAGATTAAGCATAAGTCAGCTGATATTATATTATCTTTGACGTTTAAAATCTTTAGATTTTTGTACAAGTTAAAACTGATTAGCAAATTTATCTGTTCCTGTTTCTAAACTCTAAACAATCATACTTGTAGTGAATGACGTTATTGTCTGTTTGCCATTACGGCCGTTACAACAATTCCTAATTGGGTGGAAGTGTGTACGTGACTGGCTTATCGAGCCTGGAGGTTGAACTTTGAACTCTCATTGTTTAGTGAGTCGGTCCTGCACTTTTCCTGGTTATTGTGTGTAGAGGCAATTACTTCAGAGAAAAATTAAATCCAAAGACGCTACACGGAACTTAGTAGGCAGACAACATTTAAATTTAATATTGAACTTGATTCCGGAAATTGGATCAATTTAAGAAAATATTTGTATAATACCAATAAAGTTACACATTCACACATTTGTGAACTGCGGCAGTGAAAGCAGCTGAAGTCCGTGACAAAAGCAAATCTAAAATAACAGTTTGAAAACTAAAGATTATTTTTAAATAAACTTTACAAATTCGAAAGTTTTTGGCCAAGCGTAAATGATTTATTCTCTCATCGATAACAGCCCCTAATTTTTCATTGGAGTATGTGTTGGAACGTTACATACCTAAAAATAATGAATAATTTTGATAAATAAGTATTTAAATTTATTTATCTGAAGAAAAGATTTCATTGCAGATCTCGAAATGTAGCGTCATTGATTTCTTGTATCACTATATAACGAAAAATGGTCGGGAAAATGCTATCATCATTTTGGTGTTCGGTTGGATTTATTATTTTAATAATAGAATGGTATGAAAAAATGATAATATATCAGAAATTGTTTAAATTTAATATAGCTTGGAAAAATGTACAAAGATGTTTGTAATGTGGTTAATTGCTAAAATAAGTCTGATAAATTATGAACTGTTGTTTTTTTATGAAAGGATAATAGCCGGAACGATCCTGTTCTTTTTAGGAAAGGATTTGAATTCAACACGTCATGAAATTAACTCACATGATACTAAGCACAACTACACGGACATTTTAAAACGGCTAAAAACAATGATACCCGCCATGCAAATTGGAAAATTTTGAACAATAAGACGAATTTGGATTCAGGGAGAAAAACTAGACATAACGGAAATTTCCAGTAATTTTCAGTTCTTTGCAGACAAGGAACAAACAGACAACAATGCCTGTTTGTCTTACATATTCTTAGATTATTTACAGGATTTGTAAACATCAGAAAATTAATGTAATAATAATTGAATTATGAGTAATAAATATGATATATTTGAGTAATATAAAATAAATATAATATTGTTTTATTTGCTATGAATTTACACAATGTTTTTGTAGAAAGAGATTAGTTTTACGAATTATGGTTAACTATGTTCTCGGTAAATATGTATTCAGAAAAATAATAATATGAAAGTTATTCGATAATATCAACGTACTATATAGATGTTTTAGAATATCTGTTGTAAATAAATAATGAAATGTTTAAGTTTATTATGAGTAAAATTTATAAGGTTTAAATTGAGGTCTGGTTGTAAATTAAAGCGTAAATGTTTAATGTTCGATTTTATTACGTACTTAAATACTTCGCGTAATGTGTTCATCTAATGACGCTTACTTTGCCATCAATATTTTACTAACCACAGAAAAGTTAATAAAGAATCGTGTCTTTTGATTTATTTACGCGTATAGAAAAGACTATAATTAATATTAAAACATATTTTAGCAAAATTAGATGAAAACTGTTAATGCCAAAATATGTGAATACTGCATGCTAATTAATCTTTATAAGACTTACTAAAATTGCCCAGCAGTGAGAAACATTAGTTATTGTAGATTATTCTTTAAGCAATCAGCGTCAAAAGTATGTATTTTATTTTCTATTATTTATTGCCATGTTTCAAGTAAATTCTTTGTTAAAACAAATATTGGTAAGATTTTAGATTTTTGTGTTGCATTTTACTGTACGATGTTACTTCCATATACACACGTAATAGTAAAATATGTTGTGCCCACCTGAGATGCAAAATAACAAGTTTACAATTTTAAACAATGTTCGTGGTTTTCTTTAAGAATATCATGCACATGCGAAGAGCAGGAAAGTTTTCTCTTCTAACTATTTTGGATTACAAACCACGTTTTTCCCTATTACTTAACTTCCAAATGTAATGCACAACTTCAATTAATTTAACTTATACCCAGCTAGTATCTGCTTTAAATTATTTATTGTAACAAAATATTTCTTTTCAGTTGAAATTGAGTAATTTTGTATTATATATTTATTCAAATTCATTGAGGTGTACATGATTAAGGCACAATTATTTTTTGTATAGTATTTTTAGGGTTATGATATAAAACTGCATAATTTAAAACTTAAAAATTACTGTTGGACATGGCTGTATGGTTTTACCCCAATAAATTCCATTTCAACCATTATCTAAGTGAAAGCGATAAATATTAAGTAATAAAGGTGTGGTCTAATATGTTCTCAACATTTATTAAATGTTTTCAGGCAAAATTACACATTTTGAATCAAACCAAATTTCACATAGCTGACATTTGGGAATAAGTGAACCTTCTAAGCAAAGTAATGTAGGCCTAGAGACTATCTTAGAATATTGATGGGACCAAAAAGAAAAATTGCACCTGGTTGACATTTTAACTGACTGACAATTATAATTTAGATTTATTCCCAACTAAAAATTTAAAAAATCGTTAAGTATAATAGTAAAATGTATTAAATGCAAATGTTTAAATAAATAAATAACAATATAAAATTTATCTGCGTTTAATCTAAAAGGAATAACGTCCTCACGTACGAATGAAATGACAAAATCACTCTGTTATAGCACATAGATTCTAAGGATCGATTACCCTTTTCCACTAGATACTGATTGAATCCAAAAAATCTAAAGTATGTAGGCTTAAAAAAGTTTCCAAAAAAAAATTGGACAGATATCGCATAGCAACTATTGTTCAGTTATACAATCTTTTGCAGAATGAAGACGTGGTGTAACAATTGTACACGAATTCAAATCCTTATGTGTACACCTACAGTATTTTCATTATTAGTTAGATTAATTTACCATTCTAGAATTTACGGAGGTGGTCTTGTCTTCATCAAGAAAGAGACGAACTCTATTTTGAATGAGCAAAAAAATTTTTAATCTAAAACTATGATTTAAATGTGTGATATAGAAGTGCAATGTTTTATTTAAAATTGTTGCATTTAATTGGTAGAGTATTATATTTGTACAAAAAAAAGTATTGAGCATTCAAGAAACTCATTTTTTTTACAGAAAAAAATCTCTCACGGCAAATTCGTGCCCTTACGACTTGGTTCATTACGAGTACATGTAACCTTTGCTACCAGAAAGGATTAAAAACCATTTTAGAATAATATTGCAGATAACAAAAAGATCAAATTTTCTTAAGCTAATGGAATTGCACTCAACATCAAATATTTTACTAAGATAAAAAATAACTCAAAACATGTAACAGTGACCCAGTCTAATATAATAGTAATAACCTTTGAGTTTCCTGCTAAATGTTTGTACATATACTTTAGGTTAAAGTATAAAATGAAGTATGAAAAGTATGGAATCTTATTCTGGAAACCGTTATTTTGGTGCCAAGCCATTATCGTAGCTCATCTATATTTCTAATTGGAGGAACACACTTTGTGACGTTTGCTACTACAGATTCGTTAGCTTTACATTTGTGTATATACTTTAAAAAACGTGAAGCCATGAATCTCTTTTTAGTAATTTCAGTTAGGTGAATACCCCTCAACTTAGATCATGGACAATAAATAAGTATCGTGGCTAGGACGTGAATAGAACTCATGCATGAATCAAAATTAAAAGACGTGCATAAATGCAAAGTTAAAAAACTTATTTATATAATATGTTCTTATCATCAATACTTATGAAAAAATAAATTCTTATACAATCAACATGTAGCAATGCTGACCTTTAAACATGTTAAAAACCTAAAAAATAGGGGCAAGTCACTAGTTTATTGTTTCCTTCAGCATCAACGACGTGACATCTACTTAGACAAAATGTCGGTGTTAGAGAATACATGAATACATTCCACATTCCTTCATGTCGTTGCAGTCACATTGCCTTTATTAACATTTATTGTCCATAAAGTATTTTTAATATTTTATCATTATTTAGTATTTATTTTTTGAATATGATAGCTCTTTCCTTAACATCTTAAGGATTTCTCTTAAAAATTTATTTTCGTATGATGTATAAACTAGTCACAAATACCTTTTGTAACTTAAACACATCCACAAGATGTGTCTGAAAATAAGTCTTACTTATTTAAATTTAGCTCTAGTTTAATTAAAATCCTTATGAAAAAGGGATTTATTTTTTTATATCGTTGGTAACACGTATCAGAACGGCCCCAAGAGTAAATGAAGATGAAGTTTATTCATGAAACTCCATACCTCCGAACCTACTGTTTCACTGCATAGGCCCGGAAGTTAATAATCATGAATATGAGCGTCGTGTCGGCCGGAACCTCTATCTCAACTAGAATATATACATACCACGATGGAATCTCTGGATTACTGATGATGTCAGTAATAGTCATCTATTTAGTTACATTACTAACTAATATCCAGTGCTCTGTAAGGCAAATACGTTTAGTACAAGTGCTACATGAATAAACCATAGAACATTTTATTTAACTTTGATGTAGTACCAGAGCGGAATGATATCCAGATTTCTTAAGTCTAAACTTTTGTATTACTTTATGTATCACATCATTAAAAATTACATTTCGTTCTAACGAATGTTTATTACTTACTTGAATAAAAAGCATCAAGCTTAAAGTATATTAGTAAACATACAAATTTGTAAATTTACATTCGCTGATACGGTTAAGGTTCATAGGAATGTGTGTATTAGAATCCATAATTACATTCTGCATTACCTAAATAGTTATTAACTGAGCGTTAGCGAAGTCTACACCTCAAAGAAAAAAAAATAATTTTTGTATGTCGGTCTGTCCGTCCATCTCTTTTTCTCCTCTCAAGATATGACTAAAACAAATTATCATATAAACTTGAAATCGGGCATGAAGTTTAGTTAATATATACGGAACACTGAGTATATTTCATATCATTTGACTGAGGATTTGGACATGAAATTTTGATTTGACTGAGCACTAATATTTTTAAATTTATCTTATGGGTACTTATGATGGCAACAAGAAAGTACCAGAATAAATAAATTTAAATAAATCATTGAAATCATATGAGATTTTAACATGCATTAGATTAAGTAGTGTATAAGAACTATCTCAACACATCCATAATTTCCTCTGTAGACGTGAAATTTGCAAAGAACGTTCTTAATAATCAAGACTGAGTTCTATAATATAACATGTCCAACCATGGAATTCAATTTTTTTTGTGTTGTTTTTTTTTTTTTTTTTTTTTTTTTTTTGCTGTTGGCGAATGAAGCTTTGAAAAGATAAAAGGCTTTCGGACATTTCCATCGATATAGGTTATAAAAGGTATAACACAATGTGTTGAGGATTGGAATCTATTCTCTTCGTCAAGATAGTATCCCACTTTAGCCTGTGCTAGTGCGATGTGTGATTGTGACCCTCGTACTTGTGATTTGTGCTCGGGATTTGCATCCTGTGTAGTGACAACGCCTGGACTGGACCCTTAAGCAACGTTTAGGTTGAACCCTTTTATTTTCCTTCTTAGGCTACTTATTTCCGTTTTTGTATTTTTGTACGTTTAAATACCTCTCCCACCTGACGAAAAGGATAGATTCTAATCCTTACAAACGTTGTATTATACCTTTTATAAAATATAATGGTGGAAAATGTCTGGATTCGTGTTATCATACCATAGGGTTCAGCGGAGCTTTGTGGAAACCTACCAATCAGCAGACAATCGTTCTATTTTTCAGTAATAAAATCAGCTACTGACTTGAAATATTGCATTGAAAGTAAGCATAACCTGTTAACCGAAACATGGTCTGCCTCCTACCTACTGTAAAATGCAACAGTATATCATTGTGTTATCATTGTATATCATTGTGGAAACCTACCAATCAGCAGACTATCGTTCTATATTTTAGCAATAAAATCAGCTAATGATTCTTAATATTGCATTGAAAGTAAGCCCAGCCTGTTATCCGATACATGGTCTGCCTTACTCCTACCTCACTGTAGAATGCAACAGTAAATTGATGTGTTAAAGTTTGAAAGGAAATATTTAATTCAAAATTTGATGTTTATAATATCGTGTGGGAATCTAATGCTCAGTACTTCAATTAAAAAACCCATTTCATCATTACATCAAGCTTTATGGAGAATTTTAGTCCACTTTGGGAAATCGCTGTAAAGTACAACGCAGATCTGTCATGAAAATAACAATTTTCATTTACACTCCCATTACCGCAGGGAAAATAACGTCACTACATGATCAAATAGCCAATATCAACCAATGAAAGCGCCGAATTGGTACAACACTGAATGTTTGATTATGGTTTCACACTGTTCGTTTGTAAATGTCAATTAAACACTGTAGACAAAGTGAAACTTAATGCAAAGTGTTACAAAGGGAAATATTGAGAAGCTTTACATTTTGACGAACGTAATGTTTTAACATTTCTTTTATTTATAAAATTTGTGTTCCAGTGAATATTCTATTAGCAATTAAGTATTTCTTATAATATTAAAAAAAATATATTTTTTACTAACATTTGATTATTTAAATAATAACAGGCCATTTAATATTATCAAGGTATAACTTAAAATATTTACAGTCTTAGATTTACATTTTGGAGAAACATAATTCATTGATACTACCATTGATACTTGCGAGTGACAAAGATGGAAACGGAATAAACATCTCAAAGTAGCAATAACTAACAAAATTTAAAACCTTTCCCTTATTACAAGGTACATTCAGGCCTAAAGTTATCCCAATTGTATTAAACATATAAAATATTTTAAAAAAATTTAAAAAAGAAAATAGTATGGTATGTATACAAATATCTAATTCAATAGCAGCAATCAATTTTTTTATTTAGGTCCAAGATTCATACATAAAGTGGGTGACATGGTTACGTTAAGCCATTGCTGTAATCACATCTTTGTAAATCCGTGGTACATTTAAGAAATAACTGCATTTGCAGCCTTTTCAATTTAAATCGCACATAAACCAGGTTAATCCTCAAATTATCTTTACTCCCATAATAAATTTTAATCGTATAATAAATTATGAGAGATATCTCACTTAAAAGATAATAAGAAACATCCAAACGGACTTAGATTTTATAGTTTTATTCAACACTCTAATAAAAATTTTAAATATTTTTTGGCCTTCATTATTCAAGTATTTAAAATTTACTCTTCAGAATAATAACAGAAAAGTATTTAATTGCATATTTATCATTTCTTAAAAATGACCCATCTGGCATAGTTATGCCAAATGCATGAGAGTAAAAACGTTTTAAGCTTTAACAATGTTCATACCGTGTGAAACCCGGCTCTTACGACCGTAGATTTCAGCCTGATAAAATGTATTTATAATTTTTCTATGTTATTGGCTGAGTGCTAGTGAAGCTTATCACTCGTGAGACTGGACATAAATCATTTAAATATGTCTCTCTTTCCGTTCGCACTGAGTAACCTGTAGAATTGAAATTTAGCATAAAGCTTCATTTAAATATGAGGTACACTGGTTTCGATGACGGTGCATTTCATAAATGGTTTTTTTTAAGCGTTAGTTAATGTATGTACATTGACTGTAAGGGTAAAAGAGATAAAAACGATGAAATAGTTGAATAAATTGATTTGTTTAGTAAAAAAAAAACTGAATCCAAACATTTTATATTTTAACATATAATTTTTAATACTCATATTAGTACGTGTGGTGTGGCGTACGTGTATCAACGTAAGGCAATGCAAGGTCCTTGTGTGTTATTTTACACATAAGGGCAATTGTTAAACCAAATTTAGAAAATGTTGTTAAATGTAGTTAGTCTACTGTTACTAATTTGTACATTATTACCCTTGACATTAAAAATTATACGTTTCACATGTATGCATACTAATTTTATTCTACTAATGGTCAGTTCTTCCTTGATAGTAACACTAGTTACCTTGCGGACTCATTTGCTATTTTAAGTTGCACAACTATTAATTTAACTGTATCTGTTATACAGATAGTACTGCTGGTGTCACATGCTAGACAATATTAAGTAGTTTCTTAACAATTTGAGACGACTGAATGCATTGTCAGCAGTGTAACAATAGATTTACGACGTGATTCTCCATCCATTATTTTTTTCCCTCTGTCCAATTATCTAACGAAGAATTGATTTTATAGTCTTTTTAAAGTTCTTACGAACTAATATATGAGTTTTTTCTTGTGCATACAAACTTATTTGTGTGTTATAAGTAAGTGCTTTGAAGCAATATACCTAACCTGTTCCCACTCTGCTATCGCTCCAGTTCACCGGTACGGATGTTAATCTCGAGTTGGAGTGTTCCACTACATCCTTCCATGTTAACACTTCACTATGAAAAGCATCTACTCTTCGCTTCTATTATATCTGTTTTAAGTACCATCAATAAACTGCCACAGTACAACTTCTTCAGTACTTTTTGACAAACTAAACTGTTATAAAATCATCTGTAAATAGTGCCGGATAATATTAATATTTCATAATTTATATGTTCTTCAACACTTTATTACTAAAAATATAATATCAATTTAAGGTAAAGTTTTTAAACAAAAAATTATTAAAGTATTAGATTGTTATGCATTATATGTTAGCCCGATAAATGAAAACATTGCGTGCAACAGTAGTATCACATAGAATACAGTTATTAATAATAATTAAAATAACGATAACACTAACAGTAATAACTCTAAAACAATACGTAAAAATGTAACGTAATGTCAATGGAAAAGAAAGAGTATTATAATTATTATAGGTGATTGTATGAAAAATAGATAGCCAAAGCTTATGACAAAGTAATTATGTCCATGAAGTATGACGTAATGCACCAGTAGCAATAATAACTTTAATAATAATTAGCTGAGAATTAGCGTAGTCTGTTAGTTTGCAGGATCTCTTGAAAACGAACTGCTGTGTACAATTAAAGTTCTGTCTTAAGTTTCATTTCTATATGCAGAAAATTATTTTTTATGACGTGCATGTCAATCCATCAGATTTTGCTGGTCCTTAGTGAATATACTTACATTGTTTAAATAGGCAGCCATGGTAACAGTGAAAAAATTGCATACAAATCGAGTACATTAATATGAGATTTTAACATAAGACATAATAAACTAATAATGTTGCCTTATCATCCTAATGCATAGATATTTTTATGGCGACTTGGTTAATAAAATTTAAACTCTTATATAAATTCCAATTTAATGAAAAAAATTTGAACGTATCATGGGCAAGATATCGAGACGTATTGTATCTATAGGCTGGATATGTTTCAAGACGAAATGGAAAACTATGATAATACATGTCTTAACATGAAGTTCTGATGTACTTAAGACGCTCAAGCGAAGATCCGAGACATATTAGAAATAATATATGGAATTTAAATTGAGAATTGAAAATTAACTAAGCTTATTACACGACACTTGGTGTGGGATACTTGTACAAAGTTGTAAAAAGATAAAAAATATGCTATACAATGGCAACAATACCACCAATATTAATAATATAAAAATTAAAAAAAAGCATTATAAAATAAACTATCAAGCACAATTAATTGCAATAATCATAACACGGTACATAGCCCTCCACATTGTATCAAAAATAATATTAACTCTTTGCTTAGCCATATAGAGGCAAGTCTTGAATACCACCCAACCTACAACAGAACATAAACAAAACACACCGTTCTCTGCAAAAATTGTGATTATCAGACTTTACTGTTGATTAAATATACATATTTAGCAGAGCGTAATAATACTCTCGCTATAAGCGAAGTAAAAAATATGTAAATAGTTTACTTGGTTTCTTTAAATTATTTAAATAAATAATATATTTTTACAGTTAATCTATATTTACAAACGTTGTAGCCATAGCAATATCACGTCATTTTCATGCGTGTTAATATGGGGTCACTTCTATTCAATGAAACTTCTGTCGGCTTCAATTGCAGCACAAGATACAATTATTTGAACAAAACACAAAGCAATATAAACAATCTATTAATACATTAAATATTAATTTTATGAGGTGCTAATTAAATTGGCCAGTAAACATAAATCTAATCGTTTTAATATAATAGCACGATTTTGAATCCATTGTTAATTTAGGTGGAATAATTGGAGTTAAATTAAAATATATGTACAAATCCTACAAGTAAAGGACACTGAAAGAGTCAAACGTTCGTTTTTAGAATCTTTCCTCCAATCAGAGTACTTAAAAAGAATTTAATAGTAATTTAAGTATGATCGGTGGAGCTTATCGTCAGTCAGAGGACGGTGGAAGAGTCCAATCATAATTCTCTTAAGCTTACCTCCAATCAGAGCACACTGGAACGAGTCAACAGTAAATGACCGATTGCTGAGAACGATTCAAAGTCCTTTTCACGTCGCTTGTGGATCTCTTACATATTTAAAAATGGTAGACACAATTCAATTGTATCTCATTCCTAGTGTATTTTATTAAAAGTAAATCATGTCATAGATTGGGTTGATATAAATCATCTTTGTTATCTCATACGCACTTGGATCTCTCCATTGCGTTTATTTTTTTTTTTTTTTGCTTTAATACTGAAGTCTTGTTATATTTACTTTATACAGATTTCATTTTCTTTCAGTATAAAGTACTTCCTCCTATGTTATAGATGGAATACTTAGAATCACCATCTACAAGATAAATTAAAGGATACATTTTAAAAATTAAGTCTTTTCTTTAGTATTAGTTTTCACTACAATAACTCAGTAAACTCTCTGTTTGGAATCAAGGAGCGTGTAATAACATCAAACATAGACCTAGGGCGAGGAGTTCCTTTAGGGATGGTATTTTCCCTTTCATATTTCCATTAACTTTTAATAGTTTTCAGCTTGTACTGCTGTAATTATCTGGGAGGAAGTATGTACGGCCATTAAATACTAACACGATAACAACATACCCGCTGTACGGTGATTGGTACATTTTATAAGTAAGCAGGTGTTGGAATGGCAAATCGGAAGACTCCTCCAAAAACGGGTGGATTTAAGTAGGTACAAAACTGACGAACACTGTAAAAATATGGCGTGGTCTGGTGAGGAGGAAATGCAAAGTTTCTACACTGTAAATAAGAAGTCTGATATTTTTCCGTTGTTTCATATATAAAAAGTGTTTTTTATTTTCGTTGCAGTATTAGTTTACTCAAACTTAAAACTCACAAATTAAACAAAAATGGGTTGATAATTTACTAAATTTTCAGAATAAAAAAGGAATTTAGTTAAGTAACAATTAACGTAAGTTTTATTTTTTAAGAAACTTTTCTGGCGTATTCTTACTGCGAATTTTGTACTTATACACTCTAGAAAAAATATGGCATTGTCTTTTGGGCAGGTGGGTCAAAGACAGCTATTGACAACTTAAGAAGAACACAGAAACATGTTTCTACGCAATCTATGGATCTAAAAAGATCCAAATTAGGATCTTTCATTTTCTCTTTACCAAAACTGTAACATCCTCCCTATACAACATTTGTTCACTTTTAAAACATTACGACTTTTTTTTCTATAGAAGTGACAACAGAGGGTTCTAAAGGACACTATATGCGTAGTAACAATCTCAGATTATTCATGTTACCAAAACCGTACCAAAAAGCTACCTACCGTACTGAAATGAAAGAAATGCAAAATAAAAAACGTTTTTTTTAAAGAACTACAAACACAGATTTTGGATAAAAAAATAACTTATTTTTGTACAGAGAACATGTTTTTTTAAATTTTTCGTATGATTAATGGAGTATTATTATATCTATTTGTATTGTATTTCTATTAAATTCTAAACTGTGTACTTTTATATACGAAATCAAATTGTAGTTTTAAACGGTGTATCCATTGCAAAGAAGCTAAGTCTAGGTTCATAGTTAAAATTATAACTGTCTTATCTTCTCCTATCTACCGTTCGCCTCCCCCACATTAAGATACGCCTCAAGCACTGCAAAGCTGCACGTCAACCTTAATGATATACTGAACGGAACTCAAATCTGTTATGTTAATTATGTATTGTAAATTTGTTTACTAACCACAATTATTGGTAAAAGTGGTTAGTAATATTCTAACCATTGCCATGCTTTTAAAGTTTTATTACTGTGGAGTAAACTTAATTTATTCCTTCATTTAATTTGTTTTTGAAAGAAAATTTTCTGAATAGTTCACGTTGTTCAAGGCCAGAAGCCTCTTTATTAAATTACATTTCTGTAATTACAGAACCTTTTAAATTTAGCGATTATATAATTGAATGGATAGCGAGCATTACATAATACATCACGTAGATTACATGAATCGACGAAGTTACGAAACTGTGAATCACCTGAAATAAAGTGTATTATTGCATTTTAGTTTCATATGACATAGGATAACAATTTGGGAGGAAAGACTAGTAAATTATAACGGATAGTTGGCCCAAAGCGATCCAGGAATTATCCTAAAAGTCAAAGGCTGCAAACAACTCACCTATCGAGACGCAGAGTCATTTAAAAAAGAAGATACCAATATACCACACACTTGTGCGTTGAATCATTTTGACTTTCTAATGGACCTCATAGGTTAGTACCAATATCAGAATATAAACATTTTATACATTTACATATATAATTAAAATATTTTTATCCATGTAAAGGCGTACATATACACATTGTGATTTTAATATTGTAGGAGCAATTATTAGTGTATATAAGCATCCAGATTTGAATTTGTATCAATTCCATAAATAATTACAGGGAAATATTAGACTTGCAATCAAATCAATAAATAAATAAAGACACGAAGTAAAGTAAAAAAATACATTAATAGTTACAAAATATAATTCGAAATTAGTTGCTAAAACCTCTTTTTCGTCAAAATGAAGGTACTTTAGCTGGTGTTCTTTGAGTTTGTATCCAAAATAGCTCGTAGCCTGGGAGGAAAAAAGATCTTACGCGGCTTCATATACTTCGACTTTTCCTGAGCATTATTTCAGAAGGCGCCGAGCTACCACAGGAAATGTAGACGTTAATTTTGTCGTCAGTGTTGTTCGTGTTGTTTATTTTCTTTATTACTCAATGGTAAAATCGCTTGGGTTAATTTTATTCATCTGCATTTCAAGCTGTTGGTGTATCAATCAGGTATCATACACATTTTTAGAGTGGAATAGAGTTTAATACAGTACTTAGTAGGTTGTAAATGGGTATTTATGTATCAGATATTTACACGTAGGGAAGAGCGTAGATTTAAATCCTCACTGCTTAGTTTTATACATTTTGTAACATGTAATATAATGTAATAGGCCAACCAGAAAAACCTACATAAATGGAAAATTATCATGATTATTGTATACTATATTGCCATGCATTGTTAACAACCACTGGATTTTATGGTTTTATGTAACAAAATAATTGTAAAAGATTCTCAAAATACAATGTCTCTCTTGCATATTACTAAACATTTAATACATTATTTACTAATCCATAAATGTTGCTATCATACAAAATAAAGTCTTCCTGATCATCAGACTTAAAAATGTCTTAATGTATTGCAAGAATTTACAGCTTACCATTGTAAGTTATAAAACATTTATACCTAAAATAAAATATACTTCAACTTATAGTGACCTAATTAGTTTGGAACATGTTTAGTTAGTTGACTTATTACATACACAGTTTTAGTCTATCGAAGGGAACATTCTACTCCTGAATTCCTAAAGAGATGTTAAGTGAAGGAACGCAATAGTTCAGTTGAGGTGGGTCGCCAATTTGTTACGGTTTGGCAGTTCGGAGGCCGACACCCTCTTGTTGGCATTCCTTTTGGTTATTTATCTCATTAAAAGTAGTTTAACGAACTAAAGCGATGATAACGCTATTTCTGACTTTGTAGATTTTAATTTTCTTGCACATAAGTATAGACTAATTAGGTTATTAGGCATGGATAATAATTGTAGAGTAAATGAAGCCCTTTATAGACTGGCAAATTTTACAAAAAATTCAAATCTTGCTTGAGAAATGTTTTCTAAAATTTATAGTTATTGAATGTCACGAAAAACAAAAAAATATGATGTGGCATTAAAGATTGAGTATTTTACTATAGTTTTATAACGAAAGGGCAGTTTTGTACAAGTTCAACTGCTATATTTTGTTATAAAAAATAAAGATTGATGTTAGAATGTAAAATGTAGAATTAGTACTAACTAAAATGTAATGTACAACTCTAAATAGAAAATTATTTAATGTTAAAGGCCGAATTTTCCAATAACAGTTATTGTTGTAATTTATAACTTACTAGATATGCAATTCAGGTAAATCTCCATTGCAGGTCATAAGAATATTACATCAAATATTAAGTCACTAAACACCTGGCTAATTCAATGGCTCTAAGATTAAATGAAATTAACTCTAATATACTCTTTATCTTCAAATTTTTTGCAGTTTAGAGCCTCTAGGACTATTCGGCGTGTGTGAGCTCCAACTTCAGGCAGCTCGCTGCCGATGGAGATCTTAGACCCTGAGAGCTCTCTGATTCAAGTAACATTTGGCCTATTCGAACTACAGGCTTCTGGCAACTCCCTGTCTTTGGGAATCATGAAACTTGAAAGCTCTCAGTCTCAATGAGCATTCAACATCTGCGAGCACCACCTCCTTTTGGAAGTTCCCTGTCTTTCAATATCAAGAACATTGATATTGATAGGTTTTATATATATATATATATATATATATATATATATATATCAGGTTACTCCAGCTTCTTGCAGTTAATTGTCTCTGGAGATGATCCATCCTGAAGCTCTCAGTCTCTAGGAGAGCTGATCTACACATTAGGCAATAATATTAATTTAAACACAGTTTTATAGATAAAATTGGCAAATTAAATCGGCAATTATTATTTCGGCATAATCTTCGGCATAATTATTTTTTTAGGAGAAGCCGATCCCCCTTACAAGCCTTAATCTGCCCGTCCTCATGGGCCACTGGCCTGTGCGAGGATCTTATCAAGTAGAATGAGAGGGAGAGTCGATACATTACGAGGTCATTGGTACTGATAAAAAGTGCAACGGTCACAGACAGGATTCGAACCTGCGCTATCTCTAACTCAGACTCAAAGTCCAACGTCTTAGACCGCTCGGCTATCGGCACTTCCACAATTAAAAGGTAATCTAAAAGATAATAATTTAAGTGTAACTGATTATAATTTAATGACTAAATTGTCTTTTAGTACCAAATAGACACATACCAATGAATGTTCACTTAAATCTTATTGTAGAGCCTTAACTCTGTAGTTGAAAAACCATTACATGAAACACATTTTTATATCCTATCTATATTCATACAATTTAAAGAGATCGTCTGTCTCTATGACTTTGTTGTGCTCGCTTTGTCATTCACGATATGTATTCTAGGTACAATATGGTACCTAAAGTCTATTTACTTCAGCTTTAGTGTGCTCTGGCTTTAAAATCGAAGGACCTAAACCTTCAAACCAAAACTGGTTAAAGGGACAACGGGAAACTGGTTCCTGCACATAAACAATATATCCAAGAATTTATTAATTGAAAAGAGTATTCAACCGAGTTTATAGTAGTTGTTCCCTTTCTTGGAGTTAATGTTTTCGTCTTTCATTTCATGTGTATAACCTGTGAAACATTATAAAAGTACTACTTTCAGAATAAAATACGTATTTTTATGGGGTAGGATGTTTAAATTATAATACTGGAATTTTTACAACCGACTTAAGAATAATTTGAGATTAAATACCATGAAAATGGTTTGCAATACTGTTCTTGTTGAAGAACAATTGATTTTAGACGTAATGCACTATTGCAAAATAGTATGTGAAAATGAAAATTTTCCCTACATTCCATCGCTAAACTCTGAATTTTTGGCAAGTTTTTACCCGAAAACTAAAAAAAGAAACTGCCAAACTTATTCAATCATATAAATATTGCACTATTATTAGCTATGATGTTATACTGTGCGATATACAGTAAGAAAATAAACTCTCTACTAAAAAATTTACTCATGCCAGTCATAAAAATCAAGAGATAAATTATTATTGTTCTATATTTATCACAAGTGTTGATGTTTTTCAGAACATAACCTAGTAAGTGACTTTTCTTGCTATACATTTATAATATTGTTTTATCTATTTCATATAACATCCTAAAGTAAAGTCTCAAACCAGGTTGTAGGAAATGTAATAAAATACTTTTATGAGATCGTTTACGATCAAGTATATTTGCGAACTAATGTGGAATATGTTAAATTAGATAGCTACGCTAAACTTACATAATTTAAACAAACATTAGAGGTGACGTGTATGTTCTCCTCACATATAAAATCTGAGGTAAGTTTCAGAGTAAAGAATACACCAACGGCACTTTAATCTTAGTAGTTAGAAGGGTATGAATTACACAAATTACTCATAAAGATTCATGAGTAATTATACAAAATGAAATATTTGCAATAACGCCGTTACATGTCCCCCCATCAGATACCGACACTCCATGGTTATAAATTTGGTTACAATAGTACAGTAACTCTAGTATATTTATAATTAATTATAAACAGTGCGTGTATTAATAAGTTTATTATTGCTATATAACTTGCTTATTCTTGTACATAAGGTAATGAGTGGTAAAATTTTTTTACTAATAATTACTGAATATAAAATTCCCACTACATATTGTTTTTCTTTCTGCTAATATGAATTGCGACGGTTTTTTTATTATAACAAAGCATTAATAATTACAGAAGAACTACCCTGAGTGACTGAACAATAGCGCACGTATGAACATGCTCGCCCTACAAACACGTTTGTTGACACCAGGATCGGCTGCTATCCGATTTTACTGGTGAACTGTGACAAGTCTCGCGAACAGCTGTCACTGATGGAATGTTCAGTATAAAATGCACTGAACGTTGACAGTTCTCACTCGTCCTATCTACAATGCCATGTACCACCAGCTATTTTTATCTACTATACCCCGTGCTCGAAAATACAATTAATTATATGCGTGGGTCACATTTTTTTACATAGGGTTGCTAATAAAATAAAACTTCACTTGATTTTTTTTTTATAAAATGAAACTAGTATGTTATCTCTTCACAATAAGAAGTTTTAATAAATTAATCAAATCGAAATTAAGCGTCACTTGCAATAAATTTATTCAAAATCAGTTTTCATTAATTGGCTTCCTCGACGTACTCGTACATGTTTGGTATTTCATTATATTTGTTTGCTATAATATATTGATTTATTCGTAATTTACTGACTGAAATACTGTATATATATGTATAACAAATAGTTTTACATTCCTTCAGAGTACGATGGTCATAAGTGATGATTCAATGTGATTGTTGAGTTTAGTTACATTTTGAAAAATCAAATACCTTTACCGCAGTTTTTATTAATTGGCTTCCTCAACGTACATGTTTGGTGCTTCATTATATTTGTTTGCTGTAATATATTGATTTATTCGTAATTTACTGACTGAAATACTGTATATATTTATAACATATAGTTTTACATTCCTTCAGAGTACGATGGTCATAAGTGATGATTCAATGTGATTGTTGAGTTTAGTTACATTTCGAAAATCAAATACCTTTACCGCAGTTTTTATTAATTGGCTTCCTCAACGTACATGTTTGGTGCTTCATTACATTTGTTTGCTGTAATATATTGATTTATTCGTAATTTACTGACTGAAATACTGTATATATGTATAACATATAGTTTTCACATTCCTTCAAAGTACGATGGTCATAAGTGATGATTCAATGTGATTGTTGAGTTTAGTTACATTTTGAAAATCAAATACCTTTACCGCAGTTTTTATTAATTGGCTTCCTCAACGTACATGTTTGGTGCTTCATTACATTTGTTTGCTGTAATATATTGATTTATTCGTAATTTACTGACTGAAATACTGTATATATGTATAACATATAGTTTCACATTCCTTCAAAGTACGATGGTCATAAGTGATGATTCAATGTGATTGTTGAGTTTAGTTACATTTCGAAAATCAAATACCTTTACCGCAGTTTTTATTAATTGGCTTCCTCAACGTACATGTTTGGTGCTTCATTATATTTGTTTGCTATAATATATTGATTTATTCGTAATTTACTGACTGAAATACTGTATATATGTATAACAAATAGTTTTACATTCCTTCAGAGTACGATGGTCATAAGGGATGATTCTATTTGATTGTTTGGTTTAGTTACATTTCGCCTCACGCTTCGCACAGGCTCGGAACTCTGAGACTGTTACAGACTTGCCTCCTTGAATAAGCTCAGCAAAACTTATTCGTATTGTTGATAGGCCAATCACTATAAAGCTCCGATTATTTAAACTCGCTGACTAGATATCTGTAGATATAAAATCTTGTTAATCTATTGTCTTCACAGTGAGACCGACTTATTTCAAAAACTTTATTTTTTTAGCAGTGTTGATATTTTGACGCAGTCTGACCATAAAACTTTAAATTCTAATAAAATTATGCCATATTTAACTCGGAAGATATTTACATTAATCAAAATATTAAAACTAATAAAATTGCTAACTATTCAGTCATTAAATTAGTATTTCCCAGCCTCACTTCCCTTTCACTTTGAAGAGCTGCTCTTTTTAAGGTATTACAGATATTTATCTTGAATTCTTTAAACACTTAAAAAGACTAACACCAATAACACAATTAATACTACAACTACATTTCCTTTTAAGTTATGAAGCCTTCAAAAATTTCCAACTGTTGACGCTGCCCAGTCTCTACAACTTGGAAATAACTCTGTTTTGTATGTATAAATGTACCATGACGAATGGCCGAGACATACATGTGTATGAGACTAGAGGCATAGATAACTACCGAACTGGTAGACACAGAACGGTGGTTTATGAACGCTTGTCTTTACAGGCAGGTGTTCATTTCGTCATCAAATTATCAAAATTCAGTAAAAAAACGCTCCAACGCCCAAGGTGTGTTAAAAACTCGTTTGAAACGATTTTTAGTGTCACAAGCATTTTATAATGTAGACAATTTTTTAGCATACTCGTATAATTGGGAGACCTACCAATTAAAAAGACTGACTGGATCCGTCGCTAGAAGTGGGAATCATTGGCGAATGAATGGATGTATGTAAATTTGTAAATTGTATGTCTGAATGAGATCTATTGTGGGGTGTATCACAAAATTCTAGCAAGTAAAAATTAACTATTTTCCATGCATTATAGAATGTTCCGACAATAAAAATCTGATTTGATTTGATTTGATGAATACAAAGTATAGGTTTAAACAGGAGTCCCTGAAATTTTAAACAATTTATTAGCATTACTATTGTTATAATGAGTATTTAGGGAATGGTGTTCAATTACACAATGTGGTATTCCAGCTTCTTTAGAGAACTCATTCGTAAAATGTACTTATTGTATACAATGTATTCCTTTATTTTTTATATTTAAATTCCACTATCCCAACATAAAATAACAGTACAAATATAATAAAATACAGTATAAAAGCATTTTAACTCCAACGTTAGTGCAGATTTTTTAACAAAACTCGATCACGAGGAAGCTGCAAGAGTCCAAGAGTTAAATATGTAAACTTTGTTGAATATTCATGCAGGTTTTGCAGAGTTGGTTTTTTATTAAATGTATATTCCATTATAACCAGTTTGTGTACGCTAAAAGTTAACAGACAAAAACTGTAACCCGCTCAATATAAGATTTATTTTCATACTAAACTCGAGCTTATAAAAATTGTATAAATTAATAAACAGTATAAAACTGTATGATGAAGTTTCACACATTGAGTCCCGCGCTCTCAACAGAAAATAAAATTATTTTCACCAAGAAAAACAAACCATAAAACAGGTGTAAATGTAGCAGTCACACAAATAACTACTTTTTACAACCGTCAAAACTTTAAAAAGCTTAGAACGGTTTCACCTGAATTGCACTATGCTGGAAAGGATGGCAAAAGATGAAGTTGTTGACATTCAACTACCCTTAAGAAGTTTCCGTCTAGAATATATATATTTTGTAACTCTGGTTATACTAGCAAGTTTACATTAATTTGACATACATGTGTATTACGCCTTCAACAGACTACTGGCACTGGAAATATCTTAGACCGAAAGTAGATTACAATGGCCAGTGCTAGTCGCTTTTCAACGATACAAAACTTTTATGCACGGCCTTATGTATACAATTCTTTGTACTATCTTAATTGGACCAATATTTTCAAACATCACTACAGTGTTTTAAAGTATCTTAGACTAGAAACAATAGAAACGCTTTCTAGATTTCAATAGCCAGAAGGATTTATTTTTAGACAGAAGTTCTTAATATGAAAAACTTTCAACCCTACTACCGCACAGGAAGTAATCGATTTTGGGATATTTTTCAGACAAACTTACATGATCGGGAAAACAAGGCAAACGCTACTACTGTGCCTGAAATCTGTTTGACTAGAAGTAAATTATAATGCCTGATATAGTCGCTTTTGACAAATATAGACAACAGGATAACATATTATGTACTTTATTAGTCTATTCGTTCAGTAACAATGTAAACATTAAAAAAGAACTGTGAGCAAAGCAAAACAATCGGAAATAGTTGCTTTTTTACCAATGTTTCTTTTAGACTAGTATCTTATATATTTTTTCAACCAGGTAACAATGTAAAAGTAACTAGATAACCGGAAGTACATTTAAAGGGTTGGAATTAAATGCTTTGTCACGCATACATTTAACCTGTGCACATGTTTATCTTCGAACTGAGCAAAAATGTAATCGGCACCAAGAATACTTTATACTGTAAGTAGATTACTATAGACTGTAAGTAGGCACTGTTTGACTAGTAGACTTTTTAGACCAATGTATATATATATATATATATATATATATATATATATATATTTATATACATTTATTTAATTCCTTGATTAGGGCAACAGTACAAACACTATTATGGCGTATGAAACTGAAGTACGAATTTTTTTAACTACACGTAAAATAAGTGCCTGTAGCAATTATGGTGGCATTTGGTCATCATATAGTAGGAGTACCAGTGGATTAATATTTCAAACTATTTTCCCATTAAATAGAAACAAACGCTTCAAACAGAAGTGTGTTTAAAGGGGGAGTGAAACATAAAGGGGATTAAATACAGGAATGATAACACTCACCAAAGTCGTTTTCACCTGTCACACGCACATCACGTATAAGGATTCGGACAAAAATCACACCAAATGTCACTGGCATCGGTGAGGAGGGGGGTGAAAAAGTATTTGTACTGGAATTCCTATTTGTCCAAGGCAAAAGACGAGCTCCAATAATGTAACTTGGAGTCAAAGGGGTTTTAGTAAATACTCTCACCTTGTGTTTAAAGGCTATAAATTGCATTACACATAAAAAGGAGATCTATGAGACAAGTTCTGAGCACAAACAACGTGATGCACTCCACTCCGATTGACATTATGGAAAGAAATGAAAATAGAGAGCGAGAGAGAGAGAGAGAGAGAGAGAGAGAGAGAGAGAGAGAGAGAGAGAGAGAGAGAGAGAGAGAGTGAGTGAGAGGGGGGGGACTTGGCAACTTGTTTATTTATCCTGTGTAAGTTAGACCAAAAGTCTACTCCACCACCTCCACAGCCACCAATTACACAAGCATCAGTTGCGGTTTAAACTTACTTCTATTTAGTGATTATGAAATTTTTTTTTACATTGTCACTATTGTCAATAGCATATCGGTACAATCAAAACTTTGATTTTCTTACAACTTGGAAAATACTATCAAATAAGGCCATATCACGTCATGTACTACAGCGTTTTAATAAAATGTCTCAGCCAATGGGGATCACCCTGATTCTAGGCATCGTCTATACAGTGCAGTTTAGCCAGCTCTCCAAATATTAGAAAAAGAATATAAACATAAGAGCAATAATTAATTGTGACTCTTAAGCACTTAATGCAGCACTATTTGTTGTAATATTATATTGTCATCTAAGAATTACTAAAACTATATTTTATACGATACGTAACCAATGTTCTACTAGTAGTATAAAGTACCTACTAGTACTATATGGGCGGGCTTGACCTTGGTCCTTTCTCTCATCCCTCCCCCTCCGATACCACCTGTCATTCATCTACATTTCAAAGTGATAACTATTTCCAATGAATTATATATACATTTTTTTGTCAGTTTGTTTAATTTAATTTATTATTGTTATTGTTGTTCATTCGTTTGCGTCTGAACCATACCCGGCAAAACAAACTAACATTAATTTCTGTAAAGGATAGCGTCTCTAGCCTACGCACAGGCTGCTTGCCCATGTAGGTTAATTTCCAACAAATATATATTTAGAAATTACAATGTTTAAAATTTCATTGTTAACAAAAATTTTATTTGCAAACCCATTCGTAATCTCTGTACCTATATGAAGATTGTGGAAATAAATTTATATTTCATTTCACCTTAGTCACGTAAACGTTATTGGATAAACCCGCTAAGCAAACTGCTTTAATATGCAATAAATCCTGTATTATGTTTATGCATGTTTAATGGCCGCACCTAAACACATTTATTATTACGTGGCTATAAAAAACGTAAGCGTTTCAATATTAACTTGTAGCTATTCCAATAACACTTTAACTGTGTATTTTTATTTGGAATGTGTAAGATCTTCAAAGATTGATGTATTATATTTGAATGAAAAGCATAAATTGTGAGAATGCTTGTGTTAGTTAAGCATAAAAATACACGTTTTATAACAGGTACCCATTCTATGCCATCGGTAGTAGAACTTAACATATAATCCTACACATACAGAAAGAGAAACCTATAATTAAACCGTTAATAGCAATTAACAAAGCCATGTAACTAACAACAGGGAAACCATAGTTTAGAAACACTAAAACGCGTTCGAAGCAGCAGTACATTTCCTTGTCCTCCAGCGTTGGAATTTGTGATTACATGAGCTGTGATTTTTATAGCACCATGTTTCCTAAGCAGTCTATAAGAAATATATTTGATCTTATTAAGTAGTCGGCAAAAAAGTAATATCATTTTTTGACGTACGGGAAACGCAATGCTAGTAGAGAACCTATTGATACAAAATGTTCATTCATCCGAGCTTATATGTTTTATCGTAAATAATAAAATATGATATTAAGTTAAATTTTGCTTTCAATACAAAATTCGTTACTTCCTCATGCAATGGAAAATATTACACGGGGCTGTAGAATGTATAAATAAAAGTAACATTTGTATTGAAATAAGTATAACCAAATAATAGGTAATATAAAAGGATTAGAAAAAGGGTGTATTGTGTTTTAGGTAGGCACAATTAAATGTGCCTGAACATAAATTTTGGAAATAAATAGATTAGTCTGTTCATCTAATACTCGTGTTGAAGAAAAGTTCCATTATGTACGGACTAGACAACATTTAGGATGATGCCATTTAGAATAGATGTAACATAATTAAACAAAATAAATCGGCGGAATCATATCAATAAGTAGCACTGAGTGCCGCTCCTTATTGGAAGCAGTTGATAAATTTTATACAAAAGCGTTTTTTGGTAAGTGTTTAGTTAAATTATTACAGTATGTGACCAGCAACTATCAATTAGGCCCAAGCAACACGTTGCCACATCAATAACATTGTGACGTCACTAGCCACCTGTGACATCAATTTACAAGCAAACGTGTTTAGGAAGCTTTTGATGATTTAATTGCAATAGAGTGACCACGAAGAGAATTTAGCCGCCAAAAACACGTTACTGATTTTCAATAGCATTGTGATCTCACTAGCCACCTGTGACATCAATTTACAAGCAAACGTGGTTAGTAAGCGTTTGCTGATCTAATTGCAGTATCTTACCAGCAATTAGCTCTTAGCCGCAACCAACACTTAGCCACATTAATGGCATTGTGACGTCACTAGACACTTGTGATTTTTTTTGTGAGTTGGTGAATTTACCAATACTCATGTATGTAATTAAAATTATGATTCATCATAGCTCTATAAAGCGTTAATATTTCCAATGTTTCACTTGCTGTTGCTAATTCGACCATTAACCTATGACATCGTGACACTAAAGTAGGTTGTTATGGTAAGGTTTACAAACATGCTTTTGTTTCATTACATTTATAATAAGAAGTTGTGTTGGCATAATTGTTTTAAAAATACATTGAATTTATTTTAATAATATGATTTTTTTATGAGATTATCCCCTTCTTTTATCGTCATATTTTTAACTATTAAATTTACCCTACTGCATTGTTTAAAACGTATTCCTTCATATTAATTGCAAAACATTATTGGGGCCTATAAAAAGTCTAAAACTTACCAAAAAACGTGTCCTGAATTTTGCATGTCCAAGAGATCAGGCGCGCCGACCACGGGTATTTAACAAAACTTTGATAGTTAAATCTGGGTCAAAATTTTACATTTGAAATAGCGGTTAACTACATTAATCGCCAAAAATAATGACTGAAATAACTCCAAAACGATATAAATGCCAAATTTGTTCAATCACCCTGGCAAGAATTATAAATAACCACACATTTGCATTATAATTTAATTATAACTATATTGCATATATCATCAGGTTCTATAATATGACACTAATAAATATACATTTATAACTAGCTTGTATAAGAATTTGGTTTAATCATACAACCGGTTATGAGTTTCTTATGAGTTAATTGTAATTCTAAAATTTGGATATTTGTTGAAGATCGTCAAAAACCGGTACTTTATTTTTAATTACCAACGTATAAACTAGTAGTTATTGTTCGTTGTAACTTGTTTTATATAGTTAAACGCACAAATAATCATTCTAACTTGCAATTTAGTTGTCGTTATTTTAATTTAAATAGTTCATTAATGGTCAACCTTCAAAATCAGGTATACATACTTTTGGATCCAAGAGTATTTATTTTTATTTTTTCTGTTTATTTCAAAATCAGTGTCACCACTATTATATGGAAAGTACTAGAACTTCAAACCTGGCACTTATATAATAATTTATGGATACAAACTCATTTTATAAGTTACAGTGGATGCAGATTAACTCGATAACGGTTGAATTGTAGCAAAGGTAAAGTTATTCTACACTAATGAGAAGCGACATAATAGCAATATACACTATAACAAATGTGTCTAGAGGTGAAGATTTGTGTTAAATGAACGCTCAGTACAGGGTGAAGTTTCTGTGTTGACGATTACTTGCCGAGTAGGAGACTAAGCAGCGTGACTGTTATAATTCCGAGGGTAATAACGGTAATGTATTTCTCTAAAGAGAACGATGTTGTATTCAGTAAATTATAAGATTACTTGCACGTTAGCACTTAGTCCAGAATATAATAATGTATACATATGCACCTGCAGCTACTTCTGTCACTATGTCATTATGCAATTATTATACATTTGCTGTTAACATTCCATAAAACATACTAATTCGGATCAGAGACACAGATACAACTTTCATGAGAACTCCAATGTGATACTTTATAAGGTTTACATGCATCTATTGGTACAGCTATTTTTGTTACTTTTTGGGACGCTGATAACATTTTCATATAAACATATCAAATGATGAATGTCACAGATAAACATTTTAATCTGATGCTTGAGCTACTTCTGCTAATCTCCTGGAGCGAGTTAACGTTACAATATTATCATTTCAACTACTAAACGTAACGTATACAACTGTTAACCAATTGCCGAAGCTACTTCTATTACTTTCATAAACGCTCTTAATATTTCCATTTTATATCCATTTTATAACAGGAATTTCTCGATGCACAAACACACACAAACACACACACACACACACACACACACACACACACACACACACACACACACACACACACACGTCACATTGCAAAATAAAAAACACATGGAACTTGTACATCATTGTGTAAAGAATCTTTAATCAAATCTGAGACCACTAGGCCTATAACAGGCTTCAATGTGCTATTTAACACTACGCCTTTTAGACTTTTGCATGCATTCCTCATAGTGCAGCTAATTTTACTTTGTATAAAAACGGGGATATGAATCTCAATAGCTTGGTCTAATGGTGACGACCGGCTATTCCGGCCAAACCGAAAACTTGTATGTGTTACTGTAAAACCCGCAATAGAAGAAACTCATGTCGCGCTTAATAATAAAACATCACAGTGGGCAGTCAGCATATCGTAATGTTCATTGAGCGAGACACTGATCTAGTGCTGCATGGGGTAACGACCTGGCAAACTCTCAGTACTCTCTACGGAATAAGTAATGTCACGTTTTATAGTGCAACATCACAGTGGATGTCAGCAGATCGTAATGTTCATTGAGCAGAGACACTGATCTAGTGCTGCATGGGGTAACGAACTGGCAAACTCTCAGTACTCTCTACGGAATAAGTAATGTCACGTTTTATAGTGCAACATCACAGTGGATGTCAGCAGATCGTAATGTTCATTGAGCAGAGACACTGATCTAGTGCTGCATGGGGTAACGACCTGGCAAACTCTCAGTACTCTCTACGGAATAAGTAATGTCACGTTTTATAGTGCAACATCACAGTGGATGTCAGCAGATCGTAATGTTCATTGAGCAGAGACACTGATCTAGTGCTGCATGGGGTAACGAACTGGCAAACTCTCAGTACTCTCTACGGAATAAGTCATGTCACGTTTTATAGTGCAACATCACAGTGGATGTCAGCAGATCGTAATGTTCATTGAGCAGGGACACTGATCTAGTGCTGCATGAGGTAACGACCTGGCAAACTCTCAGTACTCTCTACGGAATAAGTAATGTCACGTTTTATAGTGCCACATCACCGTGGATGTCAGCAGATCGTAATGTTCATTGAGCAGAGACACTGATCTAGTGCTGCATTGGGTAACGACCTGGCAAACTCTCAGTACTCTCTACGGAATAAGTAATGTCACGTTTTATAGTGCCACATCACCGTGGATGTCAGCAGATCGTAATGTTCATTGAGCAGAGACACTGATCTAGTGCTGCATGGGGTAACGACCTGGCAAACTCTCAGTACTCTCTACGGAATAAGTAATGTCACGTTTTATAGTGCAACATCACAGTGGGCAGTCAGCTGGTATCAACATAAACTGATCAGAGACATTGATCTGTGATTATGATTTATATAATATGGTGAACGTTTACAGACATAAAATATTTGTGCAGACATTGGTTACGATCAAGTGATAAAAGTAAACCATTTAACTCTAATTTTTTTAATCAGTGTAGAGCTTGTAGCATTTATTTTTGTCAATTTTTAAACTAGATGGAGTCTTTAGTCACGAAAAATATTACATAAACGAGTCATACGTTATTAAGTATAAAGCGTTTTTAAAATTAACCTTCAAAACTACTATTACCGGTTATGTCAACAATGTGACATGTGTAAATGACAGCCACATGATTGCTTTATAACTGTTGTTATTTGTTTGTAATTGTTTTATCTTTGAGGAATGAAAACAAAGGTTATTATGATTTATTAGCGTACATGTATATTTATTTATAAAATGTACCAATTTGATCCATTTCTTTTTATAGTTATCAAAACGTTTAATAGTTTTATTAGATTAAAAGATAATTTAATAATATAATTTGATATAATAAAATTACTCTCTAGAGATTAATCAAATGCAATATGTATATATTTTGTTTTTCTATACACTTCGTTATAATTAAAACTACCAAGGGAAATATAGGTAGAGAGTTTTGCGTTATTAGAGATGTGTGTAATATGTAGATTGAACTTCAAAGCTAACGAATCTAACAATTAAACTTTTATTAAAACGAAACAGTTTAAGACTGTTTTAATGACAAGATAGTGATCATTCATGGAGTTGTGTTAGATTCAAATAGTCCACGAACCATAGAAAGAAACTATAATAGCTATGGATTTCAAATAATGGAGTAAATTAGTAGCTGTACTAAATTATTTTATATTTCGCATTGTACCTACAGCATTACAGGTTGTTGCTTGCTATTATCCTTACCATAGCTGAAATGTCAAAAGATCATAAAACGTCTAATACAACTTGAGGCAAATGATTTGCTAATTTTATAACTCTTTTTAGTGTTGCTCAAGAAGAATGAATAGCTGAAATTAAATGATCTGTTTCGAACCGCGAACGATGTTGTATACATAATGTATAATGTTTGTATGTGTTATGTATAATATTCTATGCTGTACAATACAAATAATTAAAAGAGTAACCAGATATACTATTCAACTTTCAGAATAGCCAAAAATATGCGCCTTAATGAAAAGAAATGAGCTGAACAATTTTTTTATAACATTTTAGAGAACTAAAAAGAGTTTTTATTTTATGACAGTAAAATTAGAATAATTAATGGTGAACTAAAACCCTTGTTTAAAAATTAATTTTATTTTCTACCACGTGTTTCGGTATAAAAGTGTACACACTGAAGATGGTTTATACCGAAAAACGTGTATGAGATAAAATGTATTTCCAAACAAGGGTTTTAGTTCATCAATAATTATTATTCTTACATAACGATAACCCTATATTGTGGAGTAATGACATGACAGTATAATTGTATCAATACATCTAGACAAAAGGCTGGTCTGGTTTAGATTTCAATCGCGTTTCTCTAGAGAATGTACAGTTTCCAGGTACGAGTAAAGCGCGGAGCGGCGAGACGCAGATTAGCTCAGACGGCTTAACATTCAATTACGTGGCAGACACTGACACTAAGGTAACCTCGTCTGTGTTCTGTTATCTTGAAATCTACTGGGGTTTTATGTCTTTTCTCCCGCTTCGTTTTCGTCTTTCTTCAGATAATATGCCGTATGCAACTTAGTTCAACGTATATTATAATGATTTAATAAACTTTCCTGCAAATAATTAAATATTGACAAAAATCATTAAAGAAAAAAACCTAATTATAAAAAAGTTATATGATCCATTACATAACTATGTATCATTTGATTTATACCTCTCTCATTTGGTGTATAAGTATGGAGTTAAAAATTCTATTCTAAATTCTAACAAAATCAAGTACCAGCTGTCTTATATTTATTATAATTAAGTTATGTTACAAAATAAAAATATTAATTACTAGAAACTATATAAAAGTCATTTGATTATGGAAAGTGGTCTTTCATACAAGTATTTCCGATGCAGGTTTCCTTTGAAAGTGCAGAGAAAAATGCTGGAATATTTCATCTTTCTAAGCAAACAAGAAGTTTAAGAATCAAATATAGTTCTGGTGACTACAACCTTATTTCAGTCCCTATTGGTGGTTGATCTTTATTAAAAGTTTTTATTTTGTTTGTTGAGAGAACAAGATAAACAACAAGATACACAAGAAGGACAAGATATGTTTATTTAAAATTCCATAAATGTTGGCAATTCGAAGTTGAAAAACAAAATATAGTTCTTTTAGGGTGGCCACCACATTGCAACGCTAGATTTGGTTAATATTGACGGCAATTTTTTGTTTCTGTATTTACGACTTTGGGGGCGAGTGTTCCCAGTTTTATATCTCTAGGCTTTCACGAATTTAAACAACTAAATATATTTATTGTAGGGGGTTGCAACCACATTTAAAACCCTATGGTTGTTTGATCTTAATGGAATGCTTTATATATTTACATCATGAGGCACATTGTTTTACATTTCATCTTTCAAACTTCGGAAAGTCGAAAAAATTACCGAATAGTTCTGTAGGTCCCAGTATGGATGTTAAATCTTTATTCAAATACTTTACACTTTTTATGAGACACTTCTAGAATTACGGATTAATTTAAATGAAACGTTTCTTTATTACAGGCGAATTTAAGAATAAAGTCCTTTCTACCACTTAATCTTAATTGATGACAGAGTGAATAAATTTTCCTTTCATAGGTAGAGATAAAAAGTTTAGGTAATTATTATATTTAAACCAGATACAAATAGTTGTGTAAGGATGATGTTACGAACCATATTAAGTCGAGAATCATTGTGCAATCATTGTTTTTATTTAGTATACTCATAAATAAGAGTCAAATATTCTAACCTACCTGTGCTAGCCACGTGGTGCACTCAGGCTCCTCGAAGTAATAAACTCCTGACATTTTGTTGACCGCCTGCAAACCAACAAGGACACAAACTTTGGCTGTTTAATTACAACTTTACTGTGGTAAAACAAATTACTTTCTCGTACATAAAAAGCACCTCTCTCAAAGGGACATTAAATTCTTTACAGAATATTTTTATAAAACTATTTTACTATAACATTTGTGCTGAATATATCAAAGAAATGTGTTATTTTTATTATAATTACAAATAGTATAAAAGTTATTATTATTGTCAGTAAATAAATTATAGTTTAAATCAATCTCATATTATGAAAGTAATAAATTTAATTGACTATAATATGAAAATACGACATTAAATTCATGGCATTTGTTGAATGCGTTTATTTTAATATTCAAATGCAACCTGCAAACTTTTGGAACATATAATAAATTAGTAATATCGAAACAAGCCGTTTGGATTCTCTTAAATGTGACATACTAAGACTATTTTTGTGATTAAAACTGCCAGGAACATATTAGGGAAAACATTGGATTATAAATTTTATTAAAGTTGTATCTATTACGAGTAGTAGTCTACTGTTTACTGTATTGTATTTCACGATGTATATTGAGTTGATGTAGAATAAATCTTTGATATTTACACATGAAGAACCAAAGGATGAACTTCTCTTGTTTTGTGATTTGTTGTGTCCTGCCCTAAGGCGACGTGAATCATAAGGTACGGTTGTTGTTATTCAAATTCCTAGCTGTTATTTTATGCTTAATAATTATGAACACCGTAATATAATATGGTTTTTAAATAAGTTTGTTCTTATTATAATTTCAGTTTGTAATAATTTTACTAAGACTTCAATCAAGGGTACGTGTACATTTTACTTCTTCTATGACAACCTTGATACAACTGTGGCGTGTAATGATTAATTTTAAACTATAAAACATAGATTGACTTAACATATGTGCTAATTGATATTTCATGTTACTGCAATGCTTATTATAGTTGATAAATACCGTTCATCCTTCGTATTTACATACTAATAAATTATTTTAACGTACATACATACATACAATACATACATGCCTAAACATTTTAACGTAGTGTCATTATACAGCTTTGCATTAAACATAGAATTATTGGTCATTATTAAGGAGCAGTTTTAGGTGCAGAATACTAGTGTCTTAACTCAGGTGTATGTGTGTGTGCCAGTAACATGCAACTAGCTTATCCATATAATAAAAGATGCCCCACAATCACAACTAAGACTCATCGGTCTCTAAGGTAAATAAGGTGTGTTTCCCACAATTATTAATATATTGAGTTAATACCTTACATTTATTTATCAGTAAAACAAAGTGAAATAATGTGACTGAGTTTAAGTTATATTATAATACAATAATTTACATAACGTCACTTATCCCATCAGTCACCTTGCAGTATGTCCAGCAGCTAGTACAGATATTACACCGACATGGAAACACCTGCAATAATAGAAGCGAAAAATAGTCATGTTATACGTTGAACGAGCTGTTCTCCCATCTAAAATTACCCTGCCAGAACTACTTCCTTAATGTACATTTGCACAAGGACGAACAGCTTCCTTTCATAATATTCTAACTTTCTTATATCATAAAAGATACAGTATAATGGCATAATACCCCCTATGTCATGTTAAAATATTCGCGTTATAAATATTAGTGTTTCATAAAAGACTCAATTTATATGAAGGTTTGAATGGGAAGCATACAAAATTCGGTGAATTAAATATACTAAAGTTGATTTTTCAAATTTTTATCAACATTTTACAATATGCCGTTCCTCTCACTTTCAAAATTTTATGATAATGAAATACATATGACTAACCTTTCCACAGGAAAGGAGCTAGATCAATGTCAACCCTTCTTGAAATTGAAGATATTCCGGGAAATTTTTAGTAGATGTCTTTGACTTAAATTGGCGAAAATCATTCCACCATTGCAATTTCGGCTCTAGTATTTTCTAAGAACCAACAACAACTGTGTTACTTTTCTGCAGATCATTTATACAGGTCATTGTTCTTTTTTGTATTTACGTTTGTTTAGTTAAATAACAAAAAGACTTTTGTCTCTTTAATTGGAATGCTCCAACATGCCAAATGTAGTGTGTGTGTGTGTGTCATGTTTCATCGATAAAACTGTGTACTGTCATGATTATCATTTGCACATCTGAATGGATTCTTGTACTTGAGCGTACTTATATTTTTAATGAAAAACCCCCCTAAAATTAGACTTTTCTTCATTCATCACCATGTGTTAGAATTATTTATGTTTTTGCATGCTTATTCTTATGTTTTAATTTGAGAAATGTCAAGCAGAGGAAAGATATAAAACGTATATATAACATTTAAAAATAAATGGGCGACAGACCAGTAGTTTTTATAGTTTATTTTTTAGTTTTGGCAGTGGTACCGAACATCCGCACATTCGTTTGTTTGGATTCCATTAACGCTTAAATATTTTCTTGAAATCGATCAAGATAAACGGAACAGCACAAGATTCACAAATCCTCGAAAGGTTGTGCTTCGTTATACTTAGTTTATACTAAATAGTTTATATGTAGTGATGGCAAACGTTCGCAGATATATTTCCACATTAGACTTTCCTCTAAATAAATAATTGGAATAAACATTTAGAGAGTTCCTTATATAGGAATTTGATTTAATTTCGCTAAATATTTCGAAAATTGAAGTGAAATTTTTTTTATCTTTTAGAGCTGGATAGCTTTAAAGGTGGTTAAAGGCGACGGTGAAATGTGAGATATTCAATGTAATAATTGTAGATGGCCCGGCAAAATTTCTTTGTTAACGGAGCGAACGAGCTAAGAACCATATTCGAAATAATATTCGAAATTAAATATTTAATTCATTAACACTATCAGATTTTATGTCATAAACATAGAAATCTGCGGTTTCCCATGTCATTGCTGCCTAAACGTTTTAATCTGTTACATTTTATCAATTAAGAATAGGGCGTAGAAGACTTACAAGATTTATACATGTACGAGATAGTTGAAATTGCAAGGCTATCGAAGGGGTGCGCCTAAAGCCATTTAACGCCTTTGTACCAAATTCACATTCTTCATAATATGTAAAATGTTTCTTTGTAATTTAAAATGTGTATCATAAGTAAGACTGATTCAAATCGTCAATTATTTAAGAAATTTGGGTAGTGTGGCGTAGCTTCCTCCCTGTAATCCAAGTTGCTCAAGAAGGAAGATGGTACCCTTATTTCCTTGAGGTGTTTTATGGTTTTATTTGAAATATTATACACGTATTGTAGAAGTCTATTATTATCAATTGTCTCGAATAACATGAACATTTCACTCGAATAACAAAATCTAAGCTTGTTCTTCCTCAACAAAAATGTCTTTTCATTCCTATGCACAAAGATATTTGTAGTTCTTTTGTCTCTTCTACTGTCGAGCCATGGTTAACAGTCCTCCTTGAGTGGGTGACAGTGTCTCGTAGAGATACACGGGCGACTCTAAGGCTTGGCCTATATGGAGGGTTGTCAATTTGCCCTTCTCACGCGTCTTACCAAGTATTACACCCTTATCTAACCTTCGGACAAATTTCACTAATATACTAGGTGGTCCACGGTTATCAGTATTTCATCCAAGCCTATAACAAGCTTCAACCGTAGACTTAACTGCTTAAACTAACTGGCTTAACTGATCGTATAATATTTTCAACTTTTTGTACATGGGATACCGTGTATCTCTAGACAATTTTTTCCTGAGTATAGCTCTTTATTCTCAAATATTTCCTCAATATGATCTATGGAAGAGTTTATTTTCTGGGCCAGTATATCTATTTTGGTTGTTCACTTTTCCAGGCTGTTTGCCATTGACTTATGTAAATAAGTTAAGTCAACTAATATATCATTCATAAGGTCATATTATGTATGAAACTAGCTTCTATTACTTTTATTTTCTACCTTGAGGTCTTCCATAGCTCGCATCAAGTCGCACATCGTCACTTTACCCTCAGTAACATTTTGTCTCTAATCTCGTACTTTTTCGTCTAACGCTGGCATAAAAGTTACATCTTATATTGTATTATATCATGTTATGTTATATTAGCACTCGACATATATTCAATGTCTCCTTTACTCATTTGAGTACACAAAATATAAAAATTTTAAATTACAATCACCTCAGCTTTTGAGTTAGCTGCTTTGAGGTTTGGTGCACAAACTAAATATCTTTCCACTTATGCTTTTTATAAGAGACAATACGAAAAATTACAATTAATAACGTGTACGGTTATTTTTACCTTTAAGAATAAGGAAATAATTTTACAGAAACTTTACATAGATCATTAATCTCACTAAGTCTGCAGTCAATGACAGGAGCGTCTCCACTGGTCTCTTGCGGACACTTGAATTTATTCAACGTATTTGGAACAATGAATGTTATTAATATATTTCACTGTGATAAATTATGCATCAAATTTCCAAGAAGAAACATTTCCTTCAACAAGAGACGAGTGTTTGAGATTTCATTTCATTTGAGTTTAATATTTAATTTAGGTACGATCCTACTCATTCCCCAAAAAGCATTTCTCCATTTAATTTAGTCCTCAATGACAAAATGTAGCAAGTTAGATTTGTTTCCGAAGTTAATTCACAAATGTTTACTTTCTACAATCAACTTTCAGTCCAGTTGAAGAGTTCTGCAAACATCCAAGTCTCACCCGCTCGCCCACGCGCAAGCACGTGAGCACGCGCCATCTTTGCTAAGTGAGGGTGAAATTAATGGGGTTTCTGATATTTATGTCTGGAATTTGACAAAGGGCTCTAAATGAAGGAAACTCATATTAGTCTTTAACTTATCCATTACTAACATAATACCATATCTACCCAATTGGTATAAGTCTATTTAAAATGGTTGAACTTCAGGGAAAAAAACTCCAATATGCAGACCTCCAGAATTGCGTAAAAAAAAAAAAAAAAAAAAATCAGAGTAAATTTTAAAAATTCACAAATTTGAAGAGATAATATAACAAAATACTATGTATGCTAAATAAACCAAGTCCGGTATAACTTGTATTGGCATACTAAACATTATAAGGAACTTAAAACATGAAACCAATATCACCTATCAGGACAAAGGAGCGAATTTGAGTAAATCAAAGTAAATTACGGTAGCTCCGTTATAAAAGATTAGTAATATAACAAAGGGTGATATAAGCAAAATCGGTAAAGATTTGAGTTGATATAACAAACGAACTACGTTATCCAAAGCCACACGCATGGTTAACAAATTTATACTTTAATAAAAATCCTGGATTTTTTCTACTCAGAGCACTGATACAGTGTTTCAGCAAGTCTTACTATCAAGGTGCACGCTGCTCTGAAAGAAGATAGGGCGCGAGTGACAGTAAGAATGCAACAAAGGTTGTAGCTTTGTACAGTAATTGTTTCCTTTGTACTATTACGACCTCGCCTCATCTTTTACCGTCAGCAATCCCAGAGAGCGACCATCTTTATACATATATATATATATATTCCCCTGAAGAAGTTGATAATATGAAACTTTTCTAATATATATTCATACATGTACAATGTACATCTTCTTCAGAAAATATGATTCGGCCCAATATATTCAGTTGAGGAGTAATTATTTAAATTGCCTTATCTCGTTACATTATTTGTAAACTCTCTACTCTTAAATTCATTTTTTTTGTATTATTTTAGGTGAAACATATAAAAAAATCAATACATATATCACTTCCATCAAATCTATGAAAAAATAATTAAACAAAGTGTTTCCCAATTTGTATCTGTAATCGTTAAAAATAGCATTCTTGTATAGATTTTGAAGTTTATGGAGTAATATAGGAACAGGTAGTTTTCACTCTAAATATGTGATGTTGAAAAAAACTGTAAAAGTATTTGTCTTTTTAACAGTGTTAACGAAATTATTATAAAAAAATTTAACGTTACCATTTTATAAAAACACAACATTAAAACACGATATAAGGGGTAGACATGTAAACATTATTAAGGAATACAAAAATATTTAGCATATTTAAAAAGTGCCAAAAAAGATAAAGAAATTGGAGTTTGTTAAGTAACTAAGACTCACCTTGGAAATGCTACAAGTTTTTCCGTTTTAGAGCAAGAATTTAGGTGACGGATTACTAGGAAAGCAGTAAAACAGGATGTGGGTCACTGGGACAGAGAGAGTATGTCTTGAATCATATGTTAGGTAAGACTGAAGTAGTGACCTTTGACCGAGTCAGCTTATTGTATACTTTCAAGGAAAAACAATATTACAAAAATCCAGCTATTAATGAATCAGGACCAACATGATGATTCTTAAACAACTTTAACGGTTTTTTTCATTGGAGCCATTCTGTTGTATGCTACCAATCTAAAATAACCACTACGGCGATAATTTTAATTAAAACCGGTATCAAGCACGTTTAATTCAAATTTAGCGGGTTTTTTTTTTAAGTCTTGGAGGATAGTTGAAGTTTTAAATTTAAAATTGATACGTAACTTATCATTTAAAATATATATATTTTTCAAATATAAATTACATTTATTTAACTAATGCAATAAGCTAGAACTTTTAATTTTCTGTGATACGAAGTGAATGATCCACAAGGTGTTCGGTGGTTAGCTTTCAACCCTCCCAAGGGAGTATAGGAAATGTCTACCTAGAGGAGGAACGTGGTGTTTTCAATGGTAGCTTAAAGCGTTTTCCAATACGCACGTAAGGCAGCGCCAAATAAACATCGCCTGTGGTGAAGTGAAGCTGAGGTATTTGTCTAAATAGTTACTTTTTACACTCTCTAGAGGTTTCTTACTCCTACAAACGGAAAATCTGTTTAACTTGATTTACACTACACTTAAGTGAGTCCCTCATATACTTTTCATACCTTTTCATAAGTATGTATAAAAAGTACTCTATACTTTGTAAACAATATGTCCGCGTACAAAATGAACCCAACATGATTAACTTTAAATTAGGGCATGCAATGGTATAACGGGTTTGTGGATAATTCCGAAACCATAAGTTGATTGTAACTGAGAAACCAGTACGAATTTTGTTAGTACAAACATAAGGATAAGCCAGAGTCTCCGAATGATGTTCAAGTGTTCAAGAAAAGTTCTTTTTCATCACACTATATGATAATGTGATACTTTTAAATTTGGCTGAGATCTGTGAAGTCATCGATGACCTCGTAGATAGGTTACCCGATTATCCCTCTCCCAAACATTACGTTTCCTCTCTAAACACCTCTTTCTCTCTACAACAATCTTAAGCACATTAGCGCTATTACGTTATTTGTTTTGATAGTCCTATGTTTAAACAGCTGAATTTAATACCAAAATGAATTATTTTATAAATCCTAGTTTTAGATTTTTTATATTGCTAAATATAAATTATGTCATGCAATGATTAAAACTAATAATTACTCTTAGTTATTGTCATTTAAAAACAATAATTCTATCAGATTTCGTTATCTAAAGTTTTCGGATTTAATAAATTTAATGATTTAACTAATAAATTATTGTCCGCCAACCATTGCAACAAGGAATCCAGACTGTAGAAACACAACAATCTCAAGATTTTTACGAGAATGGTTGCTAACACTTATTGAAGTTTTGTAAGTAAAGAAGAATAAATCAGCAAAATAAGTCAAATTTCTCAAAACACCAATAAAATCATATAACATTAAAACTGAACAAAGACAATCAAGGAATAGATTTTACAAAACTGTTTTAAAATATTGACTGTAATTATATTTATTCACGGTACTACCTTTTTAACGCAAAGGTTTTTTCAATGTACCATTAAGAAGATTGCAAAACTAACACTGCTCAAAGGATGTAGGCTACTTATCTAGCATTCGTAGCATTAGGGAGACACTTCAAATTCATCAATATTCTTTAAAAATTTTGACGAAATACCATGACGGTCAGCAGAGAAACTAACCAAAAAGCAAATTATGGGTTTTAATACTTCGACTTCAAGGTTAATATAAAAACAGAGATGAGTTGATATTTCCTACGTCTTAAGTCCTATTCCGATCTTAAAAATTGCCTAAACCATTTTTAATTGCTATATTTGCAAAGTAATTATTGAGTAATTCATCTATTTATCTGTTAGTTCCTATCCATGTTTTCATGGGCAGAAAGGAATTGTTCTTTAATTCCATCTCAAACAGACTTTTTATTGCTATTTTAATCTTCAACGTGAGAGAGGTAATTTAGGAATTACCTCTAGAGTGGTGGCTAGGGGGCTTAACCACTCTAAGGAGCTAAAATCTTTAAAAGAAAATCACAAATCGATTAGATCCTCATGAAGCTTCAAAGGGAATGATAAAAAATAAATGTTATGGTAAAGTAATTTGTTTACTTATTTTATTATGTTCTTTAACTATTCATATTCATAAACACGCAATATTACCTATTCAATATCCCTACCCGCTTTAACTAGAAGAAACGGGAACAAAAGCTAGCCTCTCCTTCTCCAGTCTCCACGATTCATCATTGTTGGATCTCAACAGGATATGACAACCACAACCAACTCAACTAATCCTGAAAATCCTATCACTCCTGAAGCAAACTCAAAGGTCCTTTTAATGTACTTATTGAGTAGGTTCTTTTTAGTACTACTGAGGATTTCTCAGTATATTGTCTGAAGTAAAAAATATATGTTGCTAAATATCCTATTCCTGCTCAGCAGAAGTAAAAAAGGATAGCTAAATCTGAATTAAGTGGAAACGAGATAATAATTTAAAACACGGTTGGGATTATACATGGACATTTTTTTCCATATTAAGTTTGTAATAACTGATTAAATTGAATACTTGAATTGAAATTTTACTCCTCTCAGCCAGAACGATAGCAGATAATGTCACAAGTAGGTCAGCCAGGTATTGTGAAGCCAGATATGTCGGTGTTGCAGTCATAACTTTGTCACGCCGCGGACATACTACGATCAATGCTGATCGTTATCAGATCTGGTTTCATGAATGTTAATAGAACAATTTATTGTGTTGCTGTAAAATTACGATTAATTCATGGAGATATAATTTGGTTTTATTTTATAATTACATACAACCTATATACGACATGTAAAAGCCAACTGTAAATTATCTCAATAGTTAATTGAAAAAAGTATTTTCTAGCTTAAAGGTTTTGGAATCTAGATATCTGTATTACAAACATATCTATGAAAATTATATTTCCAAAAATGGAATCTGCTCCCTTCGTTAGGTGTCCAAAATTAATAAACTAGGTTAAAATGCACAAAATTAAACAACAAGTATAAAAAATGGTGATTGTTCATGCCAAATTTGCACATAATAATACCAAAGTTGACAAAAGGTCAAAAATATACATACGACCTAGTATAAAAGTTAGTAGAAGCATACAAAAACACCGCTGCTGCACAAAAAAGTAGCACTTAAATTTACCATACTTCGCATCGTTTGACCTTAAAAACTACTGCAACACATAATGTTCCGAGTTAGTGAAAAATACAGGAGGCCTCGGAAGCGTGCCCCTCCCAAACTCGGAGCAAATCATAAAAAAAAAAAACAATCACATGCCACTAGTGGGAAGAGACAAAAACGAGACAAGATTTCGAGTACATGATATATAATTAATAGGTGGCAAACATTTCCATGCAAAATACAATTATGCAGCACCACGGTGCACCGCGTAACTTAAAAACTAAATAACAACAATAAATATAATTCCAATAATGACAATAACATAATAAAATAAATAATATAATAATAAACACAATAAATAGAAATTTGGTCTATAAATAACATATATCAGGTACGGCAGTAGTAAATCTAAAAATTTTAACAGGTAATTTTTTATGAACTGAGGGGAGGAAAAAGGTTGTAGAATTTCTAGGCCCACTATTTTTGAAAAATAATTTTGTTTCAAGTTTGTAGCCGAAATTTAAAAAAAAATATATTTAAAGCCAATTTTCGAAGGAGGCGGGGGCTTAGTTGCCTCCACGAATCCGAATTAAAGATGAAATCCTCCCCTTCAGGTCATGTAACTAACTAAATAAATACTGGCTAGGTACTGGCCCTCCTCCAGATCTAACATCTGGCAGCGCTCCCTGCACCCCAGTCCTCGCAAGTTCAGTATAAGAAGTAAAAAACATTTCTGATCCAACCTTGTTCCAGATGAAATGAATATGAGCACATGCACTCCGGTTGGATGCCGGTACAGGAGCACTGGCAGGGCGCGGGGCATTCAGTTTTGGTTTCAGTGGTTTCATTGGGCAGACTCGCCGCACCAGTCCCGCTGACGACACTCACGGGGACCCTGCCGAAAGTCGGTGAATTAGCCAGCCATGTGGAACGGGACGAGCAGCGAACAGACAGCAAACGCAGTAGCTTCTCCGAACGTGTCTCCGAACAGTCTGACCGCTCCGAACAGTAGCCGGCGCCGGTGCCGGTGAACAGCTGGTCGGTAAACTAGTCAAGGTCAACCAGCTGACCTCAACCAATCAGTCCAACCAGGCAGAAAATCAATACTTGACGGAGTGGACTCCCCCACCGACTGACAAGAGTGGCCGAGGTGGGAAAATAATAGACAAAAAATAAATTGCCCAAACTGAGCCCCGGCTCAACCTCCCCTACTAAAAAGGGTGCAACCCCAAACAAAACCTCTCCCCCACTGAAAGAAGAACCAACAAGCTCTGGCACAGGAAACGGGAAGTCGAGAACCCTAACAGGAAACGAAGTTCCTGAGCAGGAGGCAGACAAAACACGATCCTCCCTGAAATTTTGAGAGGCGCCTCTCTTGGAGAAAGAAGAAAATAGAAAGAGAGTAAAACGACACCACAGGGAAAACCAGGGGTGATCAGTCCCCGGACACCCCCGCAGCCGCACCAGTATCCAGAGCATGACCAGAGGTATCACCACGGAAGGCCTTCAGATGAGAAAACGTGGGCCTTCCGCCACAACCTCCCCGATACGGGATCAACCAACTCAGCAGTAACTGGGGAGAGAAAAACGAAGAATCCGGTGAGGACCTGTCCACCGATAGCAAAGTTTGGCTGCCCGTTTATCCACGGCCGAACTGACCGGATGGGCCTTACAAAAGACAAGATCCCCCACCTGGAAGGGGTTAGCAATACGTCCCTTATTGAATTTTCTCCTCACCCTTTCCCTAGACTGTAGGAGCTTAACCCTGACTGCTTCCCAAGTGTCACTCACATTGGGAGTACCAGGCACTGGTAGAAGACTATCCAGACTCCAGAGATTAGACAAGGGATCAGAAGGAGGACGACTAAACATGACCAGGAAAGGCGTGGAATCATGACTTTCGTGAAGAGCAGAATTGAAGGCTAACTGAAGCCAGCTCAGGTTTTCATCCCAGGTAGTTTGTTTCTCAGCGTGATAAGCGATGAGGGCGGCTCTGAGATTGCGGTTGAACTGCTCAGCATGAGAAGGCTGGGGGTAGTAAGGAGATGTCGTAACATGTTTGATTCCATGCCCAAAACAGAAGCGATGAAACTCCCTCGACACGAATTGTGTGCCGTTGTCTGAGACGAAGGTGGCGGGCACTCCAAAATTCTGTAGAAGGCGGGACTTGAGTGCCTTGACGGTGAGCGACGCCGTGGCACTCCTAAGAGGAATCAAGCAGCAAAACTTAGAGAAAGCATCCACAGCAACAAGCAGGGAGGTGTTCCCTGACTTGCTACGGGGAAAGGGTCCCACATAGTCAATGAACACTTTCTCAAGAGGCCGCTCCGCCACCTCGGAGGAAAGAAGTCCTAATTTGGTATTTTGTGCTGGTTTACTGACCGAGCAAAGATGACAAGCTCGTACTCTACCAGCAATGTCTCTGTCCATACTCTTCCAGATGAACTTATCTCTGATTTTAGCGATGGTCTTGTGAATACCTAAATGACCGCCCACGGGAGAAACATGAAAGTAGGAAAAGACCATCGGTATGAGGGCACTCGGCAGAACAATCTTGGGACCACCTCCGCGTCGGGCACGACAGCAGAGGACACCCTTGGACAAGAAGTAAGGAGAGTGGGCTTCTCCCTCCTGGAGCTCACCAATGATGTTTGACAACTCGGGGTCTTGAAGTTGGGTGAGAGCCAAAACTCTCAAAGGCAGCAGGGAAATCCAACATCACAGTCCCACACAACGGTACTTGAGAATCAACAAGATCGCTGGGTAGATGATACATTCTAGAAAGAGCATCGGGCGACGACGTTTTGGGTGCCGCGAATGTGCTGCACCCAGAATTTAAAGGCCGCAATTTTGACAACCCAGCGACCAATCTTCCCGAGTTGTCGAGGATGGGCCAATAGCCAGGAAAGAGCCTGATTGTCAGTTTCCAGCAGAAATTCGGAATGCTCTAGGAAACCTCCGAAACTTATCCATGCCGAAAACGACCGCCAGACACTCCAGCTCATAAATAGAAGATTTCTTTTCCTGAAGGGTCAAAGTCCTAGATGCAAAAGCTATAGGTTGCCGAGCACCGTCGAATTCTTGAGAAAGCACAGCTCCTACAGCACAGGATGAGGAGTCAGTCTGCAAGATGAAGGGCCTACTAAAGTCCGGTATTCGCAGCACAGGAGGTTGGATAATTGCCTCCTTAAGCAGTTGAAAAGCACGTTCTTGATCTTCACCCCAAACGAACTTTGCGTCTTTCCTTCTTAAGGTGTTCAGAGGGGCGGCCACCTCGGCAAAGTCAGGAATAAACCTACGGTAGAAATTAACCATGCCGATGAATCTGGCAACACCCTTGGCATCCTTCGGAGGAGGGAAATCCCGAATGCCTTGGGTCCTGGCAGGGTCTATACATACACCCCTAGACGACACGAGGTGACCGAGAAACGATATTTCAGACTTGGCGTAAGACACCTTCTCCGGATTGACTGTAAGGCCAGCCCTACCCAACCTAACCAGGACCTCCTCAAGATGTTTAACGTGTTCCGTGAAAGACTCACTGTAGACCAGAAGGTCATCAAGATAATTAAAGACATATCTGAACTTCACATCGTGGAAGATGGAGTCAAGCAACCTAGTTAACGTTTGGGCCCCCACAGCTAGCCCCATAGGCACAGATCGGTACTGATACAAATTCCACGGAACACAGAAGGCCGTGAGAGGACGTGATTCCTTCTTCAACGGAATCTGATGATAGGCTTGGTTCAAATCAAATATAGTGAAAAATTTGGCCTTACCGAACCAATCAAAAGCAGAATGGAGATCGGGGAGAGGCACTGAGTCTATTTCAATTTTGGCATTAAGTTTTCTTAGGTCAACCACCATACGATGTTTTCCATTAGGCTTTGGAACCAAGAAACGCTGGACTGGCATACGATGAGTTTGAGGGCTCAATAACTCCTTGATCCAAGAGATACTTGATGATACCACGCATAACCTCCATCTTTGGAGGAGCCAACTTGTATGGGTGGGAGCGTACTGGCTGAGTGTCAGTCAGACGAATTTCATATTCAATAAGATGGGTAGAACCGAGCTTGGGTGTGAGGACCTCCGGAAATCTTGAGCAAAGCTCACGGAGAACCCCAGCTTGCTCCTCATCCAAGTGACCGAACGGGTCCTCAGGGGCAGAACCTTCCTCACACTCCACCTCCACAACCTGCGGCGTCGATTTGAATTTATCAGAAAAGGGGACTGACACTCGCCGATTGAATTTGAAATAAGACTGGCCCCGCCTGAAGATCCAGCACCAAACCAGTCTTTTGAATAAAATCCGCCCCCAAAATACAGTCCATGCTCAGGTCCTGGGCCACAAGGAAGCTCCACACCCATGAAAAACATTCAACCTTAAACTTGATTGAAGCCTTCCTCGAAATTGGAAGAGGGGAATTAGAAGCAGTCCAGCAAGTTAAAGAAGACTCCTCGGTGTGCTTCACCAAACCTAACCTTGAAATGGCTTCAAAAAGACGGGAAGAGATGAGGCTACAGGCTGACCCGGAATCAACTAGGGCCTTATGCACTGAGTCTCCCACTAAGATATTGATATAAGGGCACACCGAAGATGCTGTCCTAAGCCGTAGGTTTCCCTTTTCTGCTAGGCTCATAGTGTCCATACTATTAATCAAATTTTTCGCACAGGTACTATTTTTTTGAAATTTTTTCTTAGACCTCGGGGGAACTTCAGAGAAAGCCCCCCTTTGATCTAGTTTTTTTGGACCAGTGCGATATCTCCTAGGACACTCCCGACGAGTATGACCTCGTTCACCACAGGCATAGCAGATGGGTGGATGAAGCCCACCAGAGTGATGTGGCCCATCCACGGGATTCTGTACGGCCGTGACAGCGCTGGAGGGCTGGATGGAACGATGATTGTTCCTCTCCGCCCTCTGCCGGTCAGCAAACTGCACGCTGCGCGAAGCAATGCACAGACGGTCCAGTTCAGAAAAGGTGGAAGGGCGACCAGCAAAAACTAGACGGGACCTCTCTTCAGGATTGAGACCCTCAAGAATGGTGGTGACCACAGTACTTTCGGGGATATTGAGCCTTAACACCCTATCAGTGTCCCTCACCTCGGCCACAAACTTAGCCAAACTCTCTCCGTTGCCCTGAGGCCTAAAGAATTTCTCCACACGGAGACGTTCCCTCAACTGACCGAGGAACAAAGAAATCCAATGCCTCCCTATGAAAATCATCCAGGGTACCACCCCTCTGGAGAACTCGAACCAGACAGTCACCCAAAGGTGGCCTACAAAACGGAGAGATGACATGCAGGAAGCTCGCTCCCTGAAGACCAGGCAAGTCATGCAGTCGCAGGATCTCAGAAAGAAACCGCAGCAAGGCTTCAGTATCTAGACCATCCACCGTAGGTAGTCGCTGCAGCAACGGGGTAAGTGGGTTTGGGAGCTTGTGATACTGAACAAAGGATCCCGTCATCACAGCTCCCAGTCCTCCAGATCCAGCAGGCAGGGTCCCGTCCACACCAGACACCCCCGACGCCACGCCCACATCAAAGTCTGCAACAACTGACCCAGGGATCCGGCATTCACCCTTAACAGCCGCAGCAGAGTCAACCGCAGACAAGGTTTTTTCAGGAGCCTTTGCTCCCTCGTCCCTCTCGTGTACAGTCAGCAGGCTGTCCACCAAGGTGATGCGTTCCTCCAACCACTCCCTATCACCAGAACTGGTAAGCTTGGATCTAAGTAGCGACAGCCTCATATGTAGATGGGTAAGCCGGGACAAATACCTAGCCCTCTCTCGGCCAGTAGGCGGCGACTCCAACCAGTCCTCCTGACTATTTTCAAAAGTCTCCAACTTAGCCTCCAAAATAGGCCTCTGCTTCTGGAACGTCAAATCTCTAGGCCAGGTCGTGTCCAGTTCCATATTATCACGCAGTTGCTTCCGCATGGACTCGCAGTCGGAACCCGGATTAAGCCCACGAGCCAACAACTCAAAATGGAGATCCTCCTTCAGCAAGTATTCAGGCACCAGAGAGACAGGCATGATAACAAAGAGTAACAAAAAACTATCAAACAACACACTGACTCGAAGTCAACGACTAACAAAGCAATAACTAAGGCGACAAGTGAATAACTTAGTGAGACAACACTCTCAGCAGGGTCCCCAGAATTCCTGCCGTCCACGAAACACGGCAGCGAAACCAAAATACCACAACAAAACACTACGCCGTACCAGAACAAAACCAGAAAAAAAAACAACGATGACAATGTATAACAAAAACACACAAGTAACAATAATCAGAAAATAAATAAACAAGTTCACACACTTCCTGTCGATCAGCAAAAAAAAATAGCACAGCGAGACGGCACAGGCGCAGGAAGTCAACTAACAACTTCAACTCGTGCCTCTCACCACCAGTGGCAAAAAAAAAACCCGGGCCCGCAGAGGGTAAAAACACGTAACCACGCTCTGCTACCATTTTGTTCCGAGTTAGTGAAAAATACAGGAGGCCTCGGAAGCGTGCCCCTCCCAAACTCGGAGCAAATCATAAAAAAAAAAACAATCACATGCCACTAGTGGGAAGAGACAAAAACGAGACAAGATTTCGAGTACATGATATATAATTAATAGGTGGCAAACATTTCCATGCAAAATACAATTATGCAGCACCACGGTGCACCGCGTAACTTAAAAACTAAATAACAACAATAAATATAATTCCAATAATGACAATAACATAATAAATAAATAATATAATAATAACACAATAAATAGAAATTTGGTCTATAAATAACATATATCAGGTACGGCAGTAGTAAATCTAAAAATTTTAACAGGTAATTTTTTATGAACTGAGGGGAGGAAAAAGGTTGTAGAATTTCTAGGCCCACTATTTTTGAAAAATAATTTTGTTTCAAGTTTGTAGCCGAAATTTAAAAAAAAATATATTTAAAGCCAATTTTCGAAGGAGGCGGGGGCTTAGTTGCCTCCACGAATCCGAATTAAAGATGAAATCCTCCCCTTCAGGTCATGTAACTAACTAAATAAATACTGGCTAGGTACTGGCCCTCCTCCAGATCTAACATCTGGCAGCGCTCCCTGCACCCCAGTCCTCGCAAGTTCATAAAATCATAAGAAGTAAAAAACATTTCTGATCCAACCTTGTTCCAGATGAAATGAATATGAGCACATGCACTCCGGTTGGATGCCGGTACAGGAGCACTGGCAGGGCGCGGGGCATTCAGTTTTGGTTTCAGTGGTTTCATTGGGCAGACTCGCCCGCACCAGTCCCGCTGACGACACTCACGGGGACCCTGCCGAAAGTCGTGAATTAGCCAGCCATGTGGAACGGGACGAGCAGCGAACAGACAGCAAACGCAGTAGCTTCTCCGAACGTGTCTCCGAACAGTCTGACCGCTCCGAACAGTAGCCGGCGCCGGTGCCGGTGAACAGCTGGTCGGTAAACTAGTCAAGGTCAACCAGCTGACCTCAACCAATCAGTCCAACCAGGCAGAAAATCAATACTTGACGGAGTGACTCCCCACCGACTGACAAGAGTGGCCGAGGTGGGAAAATAATAGACAAAAAATAAATTGCCCAAACTGAGCCCCGGCTCAATAAGCACATACCATAATGGGATTGGGGTGGATGGGATTCAAGCAGGAGGTTCTCTGTCGGTTTATCGTACATAATGTTGCATACCTTAATTTGTAAAAATTAAGTAAAGTAAATATGTATTATTTTACCAGGCGAACTTGGGCTAAGAAGACCTCTCTAATAATTAACCTGGGGACAAACAGCTTAACGGTGAATCACCGAAACAATGGCCGGGTAGACAGGCTGCTTGCAAGGACAGGCTTGCTAAGCGGTCACCCATCCAAGCAGCAGCCACGATTGACGTTGCTTGACCTCGTTATTGATAACCGTTGAAATCGCTACACTACGCTATAGAAAGTGAATTTATAGCGGAATAATTGATGATATATATAATTGATGAGATGAATATTTATTAAATTAGGAGTTTCATGGTTTATATTTAATTGCTTTGTTTAAAAACTGTATATTCAACAACAATGACTTAAGAAAACTATATAATTTTACACAATTCGCTCCTGGCTGGCAATTTTGTATTGAGAAAAGTCTTTCGATAAAAATTATTATCACTTTTAATTAACATAATTTTACACATTTGTATTTACGAATCTTTTTTGAAATAGTTTTCATTGAAAGATAATTTATTTACCCCTACAAAGAAATTTTTCTTAAGACAGGAAATTTAGACAAAATATTTAATGTACAGAAATAAGAAATGTTTTTAGTGGTTCTATTTATATATAAAAAATTAATTTTGACTGTTGAATTAATGAATTTTAAATTACTATAGTGGCCTATGTATGACACATTATTATAACTGCGGGGACGACCACATACAGGCGGTAGTCCTACGGTTAGCCAGTTAATATCATTAGTGTTCCTTAAAAGGTTATTTACTACAGTGTAGAAGTAAAATAACGTTATGATATAGGGACAAGAAGAAATAATGTTCAGATACTTGTTAATATTCCACTTCTTGCTTGCAAAAATGGTTGTTTAATACTGCAGAGTAGCAACATATTTTTGTATTCCAATATTTTTAACCGAATTACATTCAAAGATGGGCCAAAAGGCATAGCCTGGACAGTGGACATCTCATAAATCTGCATTGTGACAAACAATTATCCAGACGTATGAAAAATACTTTTGTAATGAATGTTCAGTTTCTTGGATAACTATTTTGGTTTCGTGTTTTTATATAATAGTTTCACAACCTCAAGTCGAGAATACGCCTTGTCTATGATTATGTTACTAGGAAAAAGAATTATTAAGTTTCGACTCAAAGCGATAGAAAACATCAATAATGTCTAACTCGTATTTGGACAAGACTTTTAGTGAATTATTTATTCGGACGTTTCGTAAATTTATTTGAAATATTACGTAAAGCTCGGTATATTTACAATTTAAAGTTATTCACGATATGGTTCTAAAGTAGTGTATAGTATAAGAATATGTATTTTCTGCAATTTCTCCTCCAAACAAAATTACTCTTTTAATAAATGAAGAAGAATGTATTAAGTCACGTTGAAACATATTTTTCCACGGGAAAAGCACCGGAAGTTATGAACGAGTAATGATTTTCCAATAAACGCTTTGCAGTTGTTAACGAAACTTATTACGTGAATTTAAAATGTATTGCGATAGAACCGGTGATGGAGCTGATTTTCAACTTTCAATATTTCACTACCTCAATGGGCCAGTTATGTATACATAACACAGGGCTCATCACCCTCATTCTGCAATGTTTTTTAAATACATCCAACAGAAGTTTATCAACCCATTGAGCTGAAGGTTTAAACAACCAACGTTTTGAATTGCTGTATTAGGTAACTTTATTTAACATAACACTTTATATTTAACACGAATTCCATGTTTTTATAATAACATTGTAATATAGTATAGATTTTTTATTATCAGGAATCTTTTGTATGAATTTATTTTGGTATAGTAAATTAGAGTAAACATCAATAAAACATTACCGTAATTAATAATTTTATTTACCAGATTTTGTCAATATCTTTTTTCAATTTTATTAACTTAACGAATGTATATTTTAAATTAACAGTCTTGCTAAAATTATTAACTTATAAAGTGATATTGATGTAATTTTAAGAGAGAAAAAATTAAGTTAAACACACGCCAGACTTTGGGTAAGCTTTCTGATGTGTCGCGTTCGACCCAACGTCCAACAATAAATGTCATGAGTTTATAGTGCTAACACGTTTATCTTAGAATTGTCATGAAAGATGGCATAAATAAGAGATTAAATATCATACCAAATTTAACAGTATGTGTAGATTCTCAAATATTGACTAATTCATGTTAAAAATAATAACACTCCAAAATTAAGGCTCCGACTCATAGACGTTTAAAGATGAATTTAACTGAACTGGAGGAGGGTCTGGAGTCTAGAGAAGGTTAATTTTCCAATGACCATTATCACAAGTGCTTGAGTTTCCATTTATAAAAAGTTGCTATAGATCTATTATTCTAGTGTGGGAAAAGCCTGCAAAACTTCAGGTAAGCGGTTGTAGCTAGTTTATTGGTGAATAAGTTTTGGGAGTTCACTTCTTCAATTCGGCTATTGAGCTGCAAAACAGTGATGACAATAATTCATATCTACCACAAGTACTCAATTAAAGTCATGTATTGTAATAATTAATTAGCATAAATATTGCAGATTCGTCATTGCCAACAGTGATGACACTAAATTCCTATCTGCCAAAAGTACTAAATAAAGTCATGTATAGTAATATTTATTCATAGAAATTCTGTAGAAAACACCATTTCAAACAGTGATGGCACTAATTATATATTTACTGAGGTTAAGGCAGCTTATTTCAATAGCCAGTCACAAGGATAGGTTAACACTTTTCCGTAAAATGTCCTACCCAGCTTCGATTAAAATCATAATCTCAAGATTCCACCCAAGTTTCGAATATCATTAGTTAAAGCTTTGAATTATTGCCTCGTTCCTGTAATTTCAATGATTCCTAAGGGAATCCTCACCTAAAAAACCTACATGAATTACAAAATGTAGGGGAAAGGAAATCATGTTTATTGGAATCTGGACTTTACACTATAACGCTGTTCCCTAAACACATATGGCATAAAAAAATCCCCTATTACGTAGAAATAAAAATTAAAGTGAAATTTTATAAAAATCACTGGTAAAATTCGATTTTAATGGAGAAACCCTTTTCTTAAGACCCTACTCTATCTGGATTCTTCTTAACTGGCAAACAAAACTCCCCAATGGGTCTTTCGTAAGGAACCGTTACATAGATGATGGAATACTCTATAACGTCTGTCGGGTATTTAGAAGTCTACATCTTGATTTTCTACAAAGTGTTCCATAATACCTCCAAACAGGGACGTAACAGATCTAACATGAGCAGCAAAATTTTGGCTACCGCCTCAAGGTACATGATAGTCGTGTAAAGAAAATTTCAGCTTTACACAATATTCCATACTTCACTTCACATCATGGCACATGGGTTCTCAAATATGCCTCACTCAATAATCATGATATCCAGACAAAATTTCTGCAATGATGTTAGAAATTATTCTTAATTACAAAGGAGACATTACAATATATTTTATGTATTTTGACTCGCTGCT